>NC_091950.1:121760607-122060607 GCF_031021105.1 Erythrolamprus reginae
CGACACGTTCACCATCATTAAAAAACGGGATAAAATCAGGTTCATGGGAATTCTTAATTCCATATATCCGGACATTCAGTTTACGGCGGAGGAGGAGGCCAATAACAAACTGGCCTTTCTAGATGTACAGATCAACCGGAACCCGGATGGAAGCATCGACACGGAGGTATATCGAAAGACCACCAGCACGGACCGCATGTTACACAACGAAAGCAATCACCCCAACGCACATAAAGTCAGTTGTATACGGACATTATTCAACAGGATAAATACTCACTGTAGCACACGGGCAGCCAAACAAAAAGAACGAGCATATCTTTACCAAACTTGTACACGCCATGGTTACTCGAGAGATTTTATCCAACGGTGCACCACACCCAGACCCCGGCAACCTACTGAAAACGCAGATGGAACATCAGCGTGGAGGGTACTTCCGTACATACAAGGGGTATCCGAGACAGCCGCACGCATACTGGCACCCCATGGGATTAAAGTAGCGCATAGGCCGGATCAAACCTTGAGAAAATCAGTAATGCGCCCGAAGGAAACCTTAGTGAAGGAGGAGTCCTCCTCGGTAATTTACCGTATAAACTGTAGTAATTGTGCACACCATTATGTGGGTGAAACGGCTAAAAGATTGAGAACTCGTGTACACGAACACAAACTGGCGGTCCGACGTCATGAACAGCGTTCCCAGATCTGGACACACATGGAGGAGCAGGGTCATGGCTTCGATTTCCAGGGAACCGAGATTCTGGCGCATGATGAAACTAAGGGAGGTCGACTCCTAAAAGAAGCCTGGTTCTCCAATGGAAATTCTTTAAATAGACATATTGACATGCCATCGGCATACCAGGCTTTAAGGCACCAACAACGGCTTAAAGGAGATAGGTCATTAGAATTGGATAAAGCCCCCAACAGAATTCCCCAGGCCAGACATAGAAACCAGATAAATGAGGGTAGAGTGACCCCTAGCGGAAAACAAGGGAAAACACTGGAGCAGCATGGAGGTAGAGGGGGAGGGGCACAATGCATCTCTAACACAGGGGACAAGGGGAGATTAGAACAGTGTAGACCCAAAACGAGGGCATGGGCAAAAACATTGCAAGAGCAGACATGTACCATTATAGAAAGCAACAACAATAATGGGGGGGAGAAAGCAACATCACACACCTCCGAAACATTGAATCATGGCTCCACCTCCTCCCCTGGGGAGGGAGGGAGGCAGCAGATACAAGTAAAAGCGGTAGATCCCCCGGCAGCCAGCAGGATTAAGCCCACAATCAGAGTTACCGCAAGGGGGAGGGAAGGGTGTGGCCCTGTGACGCGGGCAATGAGCAGACTGAGCAATGCTTTATAAATGGATTTGTCTCCCACGGCATTTTAACACTCTGACGAAGTTAGCAGCAGGCTAACGAAAGCTAAGTGATTTTATTAAAGTTTCTATGTTCCGGTGATCGAGATTAAGCTTCGTGCTGCTGTAAATATAGTTTAAACTCTTCAATTCTTCATTCTGTTCTTTATCAATTCATAATTTCCAAAGCATATTATATTGACAGCATGGCATTTACAGCACAGTGCTCCCAACCATAGCTGTTACTTGTCACTGGTTGTATATTACCAAAGCAGCTCTACAAATCCCCCCCCCCCCCCTTTTATAAATCAATTCTATAAATATTTAGCTTTAAATAATTCATCTACATAACTCTGGCCTGCAATCCTGTTATCCATGGTAATTCCATACTCACAATTGTTTGTTTTAACTTAGACACAACTTGAACAGAAGCCTCCAACTGAAATGTTTTACGTGTCCAAACACATACTGCTCAAACATATTCCTAAAAAATGTTCTAAATTTGCTTGGGGACTTCTAGTTGGGTATTTATCCTCCTCCTCTCTGAAGAAAACAGAAGTGCTATAAAATATACATGCATCTTTTCCTATGCAGTGTAACATCATGCTATATTTTGTAGCTGTGTCTTTTATTCCACTTTAATCTCCTCCCACTGTTTCCAGTTTTCTGCAGTATTACCCTGAAAGGCTGAAAGTAGCCTGGAAATACACATTCTAATCACTTGCTCTTACATCTTCAACAGTAACTTCATAAGTGGCTGTTGTATCTATCTTACTGTATGCACTACACAACATACAGTCTTTATCACTGCAACATGGCCTTGGCCAAAGCTAAGATAGTCTCCAGCTGGATGCTGAGGTCATATAAACAATATTTATTTGGCTCAGTAAAGCAGTATGAGCCATAGCTACTAAGACAGAAGGTATAACGTTCACTTTTAATAAGTTCAAAGGGACATAACTTCTATGTTCTGGAAAGTTGAAAGGATTGTGCCAGCTGATCCTTGGTGAGGAAAAAACTAGAGGGTTTTTCTATTTCTTAATAAGTTTTTGATTGATAGATCATGTACCATCAGGTCAACTTCTTAGTGGCCACATAAATAAACCTCCTCTAATATAACCAATGTGCTATTGCTATATGATCTGTCCTTAGACTGGCCATTCAGATCTTCTAGTGATGCACCCCTCACTGCTGTAATTTAAACTATCCATCTTACTGAATATATTTGCTGGTCTTGAATTGATAGAATTGAATCTATTCACTTGGTGCTCTCTTCTTCCACCTTTTCAACCATTATGGATTTATCAACTGAGCTGGAGCTTTACATAATGTCTCCAAAATATGATAATTTGAGCCTGGTCTTTGTGCCTGAAATGAAAACTCTGAATTGATTGCTTTCTTGGCTAGCCACAATACTATAGTCCTGTTCTACAGAACCAGCAATAACTTGGCTGCCTGAATCGCTAGAACCGGCAGCGACCCAGGCCTGCCACATCCCTGAACCACCATTTTGTTTTTTGTGTTTTAAACACAACACGCAACGCACGCACATCTGCGCACAGCGTCAATGAGCAAAACCAGAAGCAAAAAAAGGTAGAACACACCCCTGGTTTGTAGGTATGGAAATCCTTTAGTAGTACATTTGCCAAGTAGCTTTCATCCAAGGAAGAATTTGCCTGAGGAATAACCCACAGGCCTCTGGTGATAGTTATCTAGATCTCATGTCTGGCTAAATTTAATACAGTACTTCCAAAATTTAGCTCAAATTATAGTATCACAAGTAAATTTGTTCACCTCTTTGAATTATACTAGAAATTCTGTAATTCTGTATACTAGTAAGTTGTTGGCCATGATGGATTGTCTTTAATTGCTCTGAAAGCCAAGACACTTGCTTCATGCCAGTACCGTAACATTTCAACGTTTCCCATGGTAACTGTTGTTACTATCTACCAATGGACAGCTGCCATTGGAAGGAGTAAACGAGGTGCAACGCTCACAACTTTGAGGACCTATTTTAAATACCTATTTCTGAGGCCATTGTAACTTCGAACTGCTATGAAGTAAATCTGTATTCAGTTTAAAGTCGACTGAGAAGAGGAGTGAAAAATCTTTACCTGTCCAGTGGTGTTACACCAACGTGGTCCCCAGCACCCTTTTCTTTAATCATGCTGGACAGGGCTGCTATAGTTCCAGGCCATCCAGAAAGTTACAATTCTCGTATTAGTTTACTACATTTCTCGAAAAGTAATACTGTTTTTCCCAAGTGATTTATTTTTCTAAAATAAATTTTCTGGGAATATGGTTATGCAACCAAAACTCTTTTTCCTGTCTCATCTTTCCTTAATAAGTATCTTAAATTGAAGCTCTCCTTCCTTTCTGAGATACACAGTATTACATCAACATTATTATATAAGGACATCCTTCTAATATTCAGGGCTAATATTTTTCCTTTCTAAATCAGCATCCCATGACAAGTAAACATAGGTGATACATTTTTTTAAAATTAATTCAAACTTAGAAACTTTGTACCGCGTCTAGCCGTAAGAGCAACGATGGAAGCTTTAGCTCATTGACTCCTTTTGTGGTATTTGGGGGAACTTTAGAAGACAAATATCTCAAATAAACAATGGATAAAGTATTCTATTAACTCAAACTCTTGTTTAGATGTGTTGGATAGAAATGCATAACATTGCTGGGAACAATTTGTTTTTGTAGCATTGACTAAGTCCAGGATATCTGAACAATTTTTATCTTTAAAAAAAATGTCAGCTTTATTATCCTTTCACTGAATGGTAATTGTTTAAACTGTATCCTCCCGTACAAGTTTTATTTTTTTTTATTTCTGTTTTTCCAGCTTTTCAGTGAAGGAGGGGAAAAAATGCTCTTTCTGATTGGACAGATAACCAGCTTAAACCATTTGTCGTGTACTTTTGACTTAGACCTGAAAAGACAAGTACAATTACAATTTTACAACTGAAAGTTTTTTTCAATGAACTTCTAATAAGCTAGGAAACTAAACTGGTAAAATGGAGGTACCGACAGAAGAGAGTACTTGTAGCTCAGGAATGAACCTGCGAGTTTAGTAGAAAGTAATGTATAGAATTTATCTATCTATCTATCTATCTGTCTGTCTGTCTGTCTGTCTGTCTGTCTGTCTGTCTGTCTATCTATCTATCTATCTATCTATCTATCTATCTATCTATCTATCTATCTGTTCTGTCTGGGTGCCCCCAGACTTCAACACCAACTGGAAAAAGCAGCCAGACACGCTGGTAAAAGCAAAAGCACTTTATAGTGTGAAAAATAAACACAGAGAAAAACCTGTTCTTCCCAACAGGCAGGCTATGAGACTTCACAGCAGAGTCCTGATGGCCAGACAATACAGCAGACTTCTTGCTGGCACACCCACCACTGTAGAGAATAAGACCCACACCTTTCCCCCCTAAGGTTTCAGTATTCAAAGTCACAAACCAGAATTCCAAGACACCAAAGATCACAGCCAGGTCCCAGGACTCCCAAAGATAATACTCCACAAGCCAGGAAGGGTGGGTCTGCCTTTTCAGCCTTTCCAGAGAGCACCACACCCAAACCCAGCTGTTGCCTCTTTAGTGCTGAAAGTACCTGGCTAATTGTCCCCTTCGTTGTGTTGCTCTTCTCTGCTGGAGATCGATTATTGCTTGTGCATTTTCATCTAAGGAATCCAGGCTGCTTGCTGGGGAGAGCTCCCTCTCAGGGGACTCTGGCTGTCCTCCCTCTCCCTCAGCCTGAGATTCCTCCTCCCCGTCTGCCTGAACTTCCTGTTCCTCATCCTCCCCCTCTGAGCAGGAAGGTTCAGCCGTTCCCTGAGGGGCCTCAGACGGAATCACAACATCTATCTATCTATCTATTAGAGTTGAAAGGGACCTTGCAAGTTATCAAGTCCAACCCCATGCTCAAGCAGGAAACCCTACACCACCCCAGCCAGATGACAGTCCAATTTCTTTTTGAATGTGTCAAGTGATGGGGCATTCAGAACCTCTGCTGGAAGGCTGTTCCACTGGTTGATCGCTCTCGCCATCAGAAAATTCTTCCTTATTTCCAGGTTGAATCTCTCCTTGGTCAGTTTCCATCCATTTCTCCTAGTCTGGTCCTCTGGTGCCCTGGAAAATAGTGTGACCCCTCAAATATCTGTACACTGCTATCATGTTCCCTCTGGCCCTCCTATTTTGCCAAACTATCCATGCCCATCAACCTCTCTTCGTATGTCTTGGTTTCCAGTCCCTTTATCATTTTAGTTGCTCTTTTCTGTACTTTCTCTAGAGTTTCAATGTCCTTTTTATGGTGGAGTGACCAAAATTGAATGCAATACTCTAGGTGTGGTCTGACTAGGGCATTATAGAGTAGTATTAATACCTCCTTAGTCTTGGAGTGTATCCTCCTGTTGATGCAATTTACGACTGTGTTGGCTTTTTAGCCACCACTGCATATTG
Organism: Erythrolamprus reginae; assembly: GCF_031021105.1. NCBI lineage: Eukaryota > Metazoa > Chordata > Lepidosauria > Squamata > Dipsadidae > Erythrolamprus > Erythrolamprus reginae. The sequence continues at coordinate 121,766,431 of NC_091950.1, forward strand.
CTGGCTCATATTTAGCTGATTATCCACCAAAACTCCGAGATCTCTCTCACAGTCACTGCTGTTAAGTGTGGTTTCTCCCAATTTGTATGCGTGTTCTATGTTTTTCGTACCTAGGTGTAAGATTTTGTTTTTTAGCCGGCCCGAGTCTTCGGAGAGGGGTGGCATACAAATCTAATATATTATTATTATTATTATTATTATTATTATTATTATTATTATTATTTCAACATTAAATTTCATTTTGTTAGTTTGAGCCCACAGTACTAATCTATCTGAATCTTTCTGTATTTTGAGCCTATCCTCTGGGGCAGTGTTTTTCAACCAGTGTGCCGTGGCACACTAGTGTGCCGCGAGACATGGTCAGGTGTGCCGCGAAGCTCAGAGAGAGAAAGAAAACAAGGGAAAGAGAGAGAGAAAGAAAGAGAAAGAGAGAGAAAGAAAACAAGAGAGAAAGAAAGCAAGAGAGAGAAAGAAAGCAAGAGAGAAAGAGAACAAGAGAGAGAAAGCAAGAGAGAGAGCAAGAGAGAGAAAGAAAGCAAGCAAGAGAGAGAGGGAGGGAAGGTGGGAGAGAGAAAGACATAGAGGGAAGTAGGGAGGGAGAGAGAAAGAGAGCAAAAAAGAGGAAAGAAGGAAGAGAGAGAGAGGGATGGAGAGAGAGAAAAAAAAGAGGGAGAGAAAGAGGGAGAGAGAAATACTGTAGAGCGAAAGGGAGGAAGAGAGAATTTTTTGTCCAAACTTTTTTTAGCGCCCCCCCCCCCTCAATGTGCCCCATGGTTTTGTAAATGTAAAAAATGTGCCGCGGCTCAAAAAAGGTTGAAAATCACTGCTCTGGGGTATTGGCTACCCCCCCCCCCGGCTTGGTGTCATCTGCAAATTTGATTAGTCCCCCCTCTATTCCCTCATCTAGGTTGTCGATGAATATATTGAAGAGCACTGGGCCCAGGACTGAATTCTGAGATACCCTGCAGCCTAAAGTTTTCTGCATAAAGTTTTCTGCAAAGTTCCAGATAATAAAAATATGTACTGTATTCACGTTTTCTAGGGATTCATTCATGGGTTCATATCTGACATTTCTGTTCTGTCCCAAATTAAAGCTCACAAACAATTAAAATGCAAAAGAATATAAACTTAAAAATAGATAATGGAACTGTGGAATTTTTAAATACAATTTGTAGATCCTAAAAATTCAGTGCCCAGATGTTAAATCTGAGAGGTCAGAACTACTATAGATTTCAAAAGGTTGGATAATGGAACCTTGACCTGGCACTGACCACAAATAAAATGAGAAGAAAGACTCTCTAAAAAGAAAGATCTCTATACAGTTTACCATTCTCCTTCCCCCCAAACTCCCCAATATCATTAAAAGTTGCATTCCATTTTTTCTGAATGTTGTCGTTGGACAGTCTAACGTCATTGGATTGTCTCTCTTGATACTGGATGAAGAGAAATAACACAGGAGTTAAAATCATATTGCCATATCTTTCCTTGAACCTGAAAAAAACTCATGGGATTAACAAATTAACAGAGTTGAAAGGGACCTTGTAGGTTATCTAGTCCCGTGCTGGCTGGGGAATTCTGGGAGTTGAAGTCCAGATCTCTTCAAGTTGCCAAGGTTGGAAAACACTGATCTAGTCCAACCCCCTGCTCAAGCAGGAGACACTGCACCATTAAAGACAAATGGCAGTCAGGGTTAGACATTTTATTAATATCCAGATATATGGATTTAAACTTTTCTGAAACATTGATTAACCTCTTAAATATATATTCTCTAGCACAGTGTTTCCCAACCTTGGTAACTTGAAGATATTTGGACTTCAACTCCCAGAATTCCCCAGCCAGCGAATGCTGGCTAGGGAATTATGGGAGTTGAAGTCCAAATATCTTCAAGTTTCCAAGGTTGGGAAACACTGCTCTAGCAAGTGTTGACAATCTATATATAAAAATTAAACCTTGCAATATAAATTTGTCTCTTCCACAGAATTGTTTCAGAAAGAAATGTTACTCCCAGAATTATGTGTGCAATGTGCTTAGGAAATATTTTTTTTAAATGCTAACTTTTGACAGACAGAAGTCTTCCAAGGGTGCCAAAAATCCTAAAGTTTACCATAATAGAACCATTAAGACCACAAGATTATTATCAGTGTCATACTTTATTTATCTAGTCTTTAATTTATGCACTTAATATCCAAATAATCTCTGAGCTGGCATATTTACAGAAAGCAGAGACATTAGTGCAGGGGTCTTCAAACTTGGCAACTTTAAGACTTGTGGACTTCAAGCTATGCTGGCTGGAGAATTGTGGGAGTTGAAGTCCACAAGTCTTAAAGTTGCCAAGTTTGAAGATCTCTGCATTAGCACTACATTTGGATTACAAAAATTCAGAAGGCGAGGGAAAGTAAAGTTTTCTATATCTCTTTGCTGATCTCTAGTGGCCATCTGGATCATTGCAGCCCAGATTTGATAATCCAAGACCTAGATAAAAGGATTGCAGGAATATAAATTGAGAAAGGGGAGAGCTACAATTTCTGTCTCTATCTACACAATCTCAGTGGGATAACTGCAATTGCTTTCAACAAATTCCTAGAACTTGTCAGCACCATAAAAAGAAGATTTTGTTCCCGAAGGAAAAACATCAAAATATTACATAAGTGTCTTTTATTTAACAAGAAAGAACTAAAATATCTGTCAACAACGTTCTCTTTTTTTAGGCTTATTAAACAAACTGTTGATAATACGTATTCCAGCTATTGCATAGAGTTATTCAATGTCAATGAAAGTCACAAAAAATGTGTGTGTGTGTGTGAGTGAGAGAGAGAGAGAGAGAGAGAGAGTGAGTAAAGAAGTTGCCCAACAGAAAATGTTGCGGTGCTACATCATTCTTAAAACTAATCACATTTGACCTTGCAATAAATCTATAAAGAATAGAATATATAAAGAAATATACATAAAGACTATATAAAGAATACATGACCTGGCTGACCTATTCAAATTTAGAGATGAAGGGACTCAGCAGATCTTCTTCAATACTTTCATCCAGCCATTAGATGCAACTCACTTCAACCATAGTGTATGTGAGCCTCAACATAGAAAGCAACCACACCTCCTCAGAAAAGCCCTTATAAAACTAGCATCCACGAATATTGTGTTTGTTAATATGTTGTTAATATGTTAATGCTTTAAACCTAAGGTGACCAGACGTCACTCTTTTGGCGGGACAGTCCCGCTTTTTAGCAATTTGTCCCACATCCCACGGTGTTTTTAAAAAGTCCCAATTTTTTGAAAGAAATACCAGTTGGCTTGAACGCCAGCTGGTGATTGCGTTGGAGCCAGAAGGACCGACTCTTTATCCTTTGATGCCGGGGCAATGACGTGGCTTGAAGGGATCTCCCGGCAAGCAGCTCAGCTTCTGCGCTCCTCATCAGCCAATTTCAGGTAGCACAGAAGCTGAGCTTCCTTTTTTGCAGTTTCCAAGTTTTTTTCTGGCAGATTCTACACGCCAGTGCCGGGAAAACATAGAAGCATAGAAGTCTGACGGCAGAAAAAGACCTCATGGTCCATCTAGTCTGCCCTTATACTATTTCCTGTATTTTATCTTACAATGGATATATGTTTATCCCAGGCATGTTTAAATTCAGTTACTGTGGATTTACCAACCACGTCTGCTGGAAGTTTGTTCCAAGGATCTACTACTCTTTCAGTAAAATAATATTTTCTCACGTTGCTCTTGATCTTTCCCCCAGCTAACTTCAGACTGTGTCCCTTTCTTCTTGTGTTCACTTTCCTATTAAAAACACTTCCCTCCTGGACCTTATTTAACCCTTTAACATATTTAAATGTTTCGATCATGTCCCTCCTTTTCCTTCTGTCCTCCAGACTACTTTATACAGATTGAGTTCATTAAGTCTTTCCTGATACGTTTTATGCTTAAGGCCTTCCACCATTCTTGTAGCCCGTCTTTGGACCCGTTCAATTTTGTCAATATCTTTTTGTAGGTGAGGTCTCCAGAACTGAACTCAGTATTTCAAATGTTAGTTCACCAGCGCTCTATATAGCGGGATCATAATCTCCCTCTTCCTGCTTGTTATACCTCTAGCTATGCAGCCAAGCATCCTACTTGCTTTTCCTACTGCCCGACAACACTTGGAAGTCGCGAAGAAGGACAAACCGAGTTGCAGCGCACAGAGCAAAGTTTGCTCAAGGAACCGGTTTAGAGGGAGGGATGCACCTGGACTGCAGTGAACCCTCAAGGGGCCCCCTCCCTTCCCAGGGCCCTCAAGAGAAAGAGCTGTCCATCCATCTGGGGGCTACTTCCTCCCAGCAGGGGACTCTGCCCAAGACAGCCGAGCACTGGGTTTACCGAAGTTACAATCTGGTCACCTTATGTAAGCCACCTATTGTATGATAAATCAGAAGGCATACAAATATTTGTATTAAAGAAAATAAATGCAACGGAGTCCATTTATACAGAGGGTGGTATATCATCAATAGAAGGAAAGGAAATATTGTTTGAAAATAGTACCTCATTGTGAGTAATGCTTCACTTTCACAATGCATTGGCTTTGTGTGTGTTTTTTTCTGGTTGTGTTAATCCTTAAGTATGTGACACACTATGGAGATCTTGTAATCTGAAAAAGAATCCTTTCTAAGAATTTGCAAATGTTTTGCACATGTTGAGATGAAGTGCTACTACCTACAGACCCAAAGAAGAAAGTCCTACTTGTTCAGAATTGAAAAGTGAACCTGCAGGAATATATATCAATTCCCCTACCAATCAAAAACAAACTTACCACCTTAAGGGGTGATCACTTAACTCTATTGGTACATTGTCATCTCTTTCAATAGCATGCATGCTTTTCAATTGATTTGTCAGTATGAAATCCACCCAAAGCAAACCCCACAAAGTAGAGCCCATCTCAAGCCCTTACTGTCCACACCCTGAACTAAGCATCTCTGATAGGCAGAATTATGTCATGATAGAATATTCTTTGCATGTATGAATCAGCCAGGGCCATTACATAATAACTTATATAAGAAATGCTTTATTTTTAAGTATGGAATTATTTCAACAGAAAGTCATCCCTTAATACACACCTACATTTTTTTTTCTCTTATAACTTTTTGCATCCAATTTCAATGTTGTTTTCAACAACAGAAAGTTAAAAAACCACAGTTATTTATAGTGGATGACACCCATCAAATGTCCTTCTCTTTGGGGCTTTGTCTTATTCATATTATGCTGTTACTAACAAGACTGCAATGCACTAGTAGTTCAATTACATCAGCTCTGCTGTTGGTTAGCCGCCTTATTGGTTTAAGCTAAATAAAAACATTCATTCGTTTTTCTTTATTTTTGCCTTTTCTCAAATAGTTTAAGAATGATGTTGCTCAAGTTTTGGAACTATGCATCCCTGAATATCCTGCTGCCTCCAAAAGTCACTACCTGTCTGTTTTTAGCCAAAGACAAGATGGGAAGCAAATGACCTTTGAAAGGAGTCAGAGTATTAAATGCTACCTCACTCTTTGTGCTGCTTGGCAAGTTAGGATGGGAAATCTAGTAAGGCTCTGTTTTCATATCCTCATCGTCTCATCCTGTTCCCAGCTAAACAACTCTCCCAGTGTGCTGATATATAAACATAAATGAATACAGGTACCTAGAATTTATATTCTGCCACACTGACACTGAATTCTTTAAGTTGTTATAATGTATTGGAAACAATATAATTGCTGGTCCCCAAATTGTGTGTGTGTGTGTGTGTGTGTGTTCATGGGGTTTTTTCCCTGTTGAATCACCCATATTATGGATAATAATATTTGGATATACCAGGGTGATTTGACAAGAAAAAAACCCATATAACTCATCCCTGGTACAAGATGAGAGAACAAGAACCTGTAGTCTAGAGGTTAAAGCCACTGACTCTGCAGATTCAAATACCGGTAAGGGTACGGCTAACTGATGAGAGCATAATAAGTTCAAAATAGATCTATACTAGTCTCCCTTCCTTTTCATTATCAGCAAAAATATGCTACATGTATAGATTACAGTTTGTCAGCTATAAAAGTTTAATTTGCCTTGGATACGGGCCCTGGAAGGGCCGAGAGGCAAAATGGAAGAGTATGCTCCTCCCATATTTGGGTATACCAGGGTGTTGTGGTTAGCTCTGGCCCTGCTCCTGCCCCAAGGACTGTGGATGTGGGGGAGACATCCACATGCTGCAGGCCTGTTGTGCCCCCGGTGGAATCTGCTGATGAAGGCTCCTCTGACCAAGAAGACATGAGTGACAAGGAGGAGGAGAGTGTGGCAGACAGCTCAATAGGAGATCAATTATCTAGCTCCTCCTTGGATTCAGAACAAGAGTTAATGATACAGCCACGCATGCAGAGAGCGATGCATAGGCAACAACAACTGAGAGATTATTATCAAAGAAAATGAGGCCACCTGTGGTTGGGTGGGGCTGTGGTAATTAGTGAGGCAGTCTGTGGGTTTGGCCATTGTGGAGGATTAACTGATCGTTGTGTTTTGTGACTGCTTTACTGACTTTGACTTTTTGTGTGCTGATTTTTCCACGCTTTGAAACTAGACCAGAGCAAAGTGTGTTTCACTTTGTGAAAGAAGAAGGACTGTGAATTGCCTCACAGCTGCAAGCTAAGTATCACAGAACTGATAAGGGACTTGTACAAATTACCAGTTTGTTTGGAGACGAGTGCTCTTTGCTATACCAAAAGAGGGCTTGGTTTAAGTGAATTTTTATTATAAAGAACATTGTTTTGAATTTTCAAACGTGTGTGTGTGTCTGAAATTTATACCTGTGCATTTTTGGGAGGATTCTACCAGAGAGCCCGACAGAACACTAGGGTGATTCGACAGGGGGAGGAAACATATAACTCTTTCCTGGTACAAGCTGAGAGGAGGAAAGCCTGAAGCCTAGAGGTCAAAGCCACTGCCTTACAAGGCAGACTGCGGGTTCTAATCCTGGTAAGGGTATGGTTAGTCTCTCTTACTTTTCATTATTAGCAAAAATATGCTACACACACACACACGGATACACACAGTTTATATTTATTGGTGTTCTAAATAAATTAATTTGCAGGAAGCAGGCACATTTGGAGGTTTACATGGTCTGCATCTAAAGTTCCCCGCAATTAATTCCTTCCATCCGCATATCAAGCCAAGTTTTTAAACAAAATCTGTCTGAACCAAACTGGCTCTAATTGACTCGAGACTTGCAACACCGAAGATGATTCATGTTCCTCTCCTTTTGTGGTAGCAGAAGTCTCAAACATTTGCCGCTGAGGAAGATGAACTGGAGCCAGGAACAAAGTGAAGTTAATTTGATCATTACATCCCAGTAAAAGGCATGTCCTTATGTCGCTGCAAGGGGTATATTAGCAATGTCAACATGGCCCGAAGGTCAGCCTCCAGTCTGCTTAATTAGTTGTGTTAACTTTTGGTTGGAGAGTTTTGACATTCTTGGGGTGAGACATTCCTTTGCCAGCTAAGTCAGTGTACTTGATGAACTGTATTCAATCACCAAGCTTACAGGAAAGTACTTCCCCATTTTCGGAAAAAAGCTAGTGCACTATTGTTCGAATTAAGCTTACAAGTGTTATATATTTTATACATTAAAGTTGAATTAAGCTTAAAAGTGTTTTATATTTTATATATTAAAGTGTTCTATTTCCATCATCAACTGGAATTTAAGAACAAGAATTAAAAATAAATAATAATAAGAAGGAGAACAGCCTGCGATACTAAGAAAGCCTTGCTAACTAGACTAATAAAATCCCAATGCAGCCTTTTTTCAGACAACTAAAGATCAATTTAATTCAATTCAATTTATTAGATCAAACAAAGCAACATGAGAAAATATTATTTTACTGAAAGAGTAGTAGATCCTTGGAAAAAACTTCCAGCAGACGTGGTTGATAAATCCACAGTAACTGAATTTAAACATGCCTGGGATAAACATATATCCATCCTAAGATAAAATACAGGAAATAGTATAAGGGCAGACTAGATGGACCATGAGGCCTTTTTCTGTTGTCAGTCTTCTATGTTTCTATGTAAAGGTCTTAAGCAATGCACTGAAAAGGACCAGGATGAAAGCAGTTAATTCCTTCAACATTAGAAAGACTTTATTTATAAAAATGCCCATTATTTAAAACATTTTTGTACAGGTTTACACTGAGCATGCATAAAAGGCTTTATGTAAATCATATGGCCATAAACTATCCTGAATGTACATTAATACATTTTTTAAAAATGAAACCATAGAGTTTAAAATTCATTCATGATGTCTTAATCTGACCTGGATAGCTTGTATAAAGGTATCTAATTTCTGTTGCTCAGTTAGCAGTTAGCAATCAAACTGCTGCATCATGACCTGATTATAGTTTTCAAATAGTCTTCAAAGGCAGCTCCCCATATAATTCCCTACTGCAATATAAACTGAGGTTTCCAGAAATGAACTTCCTCTGCAAAGCCTTCACAAGCTGAGATGGTACACCAAAGATGATAGAGGACATGAGAAAGAGAGATGGCGAGAGAGAGAGACTGACAATATCCCAAATCTTAGCCATAGCACCTATGTATGATGCATCTAACAAAAGTTGCATCTACAAACAGATCCACAAATCTACAGTATCCCTCTACAGCAGTGGTCTCCAAACTTGGCAACTTTAAGACTTGTGATCTTTAACTCCCAGAATTCCTCAGCCAGCAAAACTGTTTTGAATATATATAAAGCTGGCTGACGAATTCTGGGAATTGAGGTCCGCAAGTCTTAAAGTTGCCAAGGTTGGAGACTCCAGCTCTACAGCATATGCAGCCATGCCCAAAGCAGATTGGAACCCCATATCTGCACCAATCAACCACGGTGTCTATGACTCATCTGGATACAATTTCAGTTTATTGGATTATGTTTGGTCATTACCGAAGCCAGGCGCTTATTTACCATGTCTACCACCCAGTAATGGACTCGTACGGGTACGGTCAGGTACGCAGTACCGTTAGCCAAATTTTCGTCCGGTACATAGTACCAGTAGCAAAATTTTGATTTTTTTTCTTTTTTCCCTTCTGGGTTCTGGGCATGTTATTCCTATCACAGTAAATGAGTTTGAATGTATATAATTTTAGAAGAGCTGTGCGTGCATGTGTGTACATGCACTTTATATAGTAGATAATCAGGAGTGGACTACTGTCTGAATGGGGGAGAACACAGTGGGGTAGCGAAAATGGAGCTCCAGAGCATCCAATTTGCACTGAAAGATGTTGAAACAAAATGCATAAGCCACGCCCACAGTGTGGTAGTAAAAATTTTGGTAGCCCATCACTGCTACCACCTCACCCAAACCAGATGGGGGGGAAAAGGAGAAATGCAAGCCAGATATTGTCAGCATATTGATGCTCCAAATTCTTTGCTGGACCTGCCTTGCTCAAGAACATCAGTAAGATTTATTTTATTTTATTTTATTTATTCATTTGTCCAATACACAATACATATGGAAGAGAATAGACATGTAGTAATATATATAAAAATAATATGTAAAAATAGAGGAAAAGATATATGAAAGGAAGAAAATATATATGATATATGAGATAAAGGAAAGACAATTGGACAGGGGATGAAAGGCACGCTAGTGCACTTATGTACGCCCCTTACTGACCTCTTAGGAACCTGGAGAGGTCAATCGTGGAGAGTCTAAGGGAGAAATGTTGGGGGTTAGGGGTTGACACTATTGAGTCCAGTAATGAGTTCCACGCTTCAACAACTCGATTGTTAAAGTCATATTTTTTACAGTCAAGTTTGGAGCGGTTAATATTAAATTTGAATCTGTTGCATGCTCTTGTGTTGTTCCGGTTGAAGCTGAAGTAGTCATTGACCGGTAGGACGTTGCAGCATATGATCTTGTGGGCAATACTTAGATCGTGTTTTAGGCGCCGTAGTTCTAAGCTTTCTAGGCCCAGGATTGTTAGTCTATTTTCGTAGGGTATTCTGTTTCGAGTGGAAGATGTCTAAAAAAAAATTATAAAGAAGCTGTGATAGAACAAACCCATTTCACCTTAATCTCACCATGATTCTTGCCTTCTTGCCTTGTTCTTTTCCTAAGCCAGGTGCCACCAAGGTTTCTAAGCAGTGTCCTCCTGCTGCAGGTCAGACCTGTTTACTGGATCACGTTTAGGTTAAAAATAGATTCAGAAAGGCCAGTGGGCAGGACCAGTTAAGCAAATCTATGCACCAAATCTTTTTTTTCTTTCATGGCAACATATATGACTAGTTTGTTTTAATGTTGCATAAGTTTCAGCGTAAAATGAAAAGACACAAACTGCCTCCAACCTCCTCCCAATCTTCTGTACATCAAGCAATATATAATGTCCAAAGATACTTCACCAGAAGATCCCTTCACTCCTCCACTCGAAATAGAATACCCTATGAGACTAGACTTTCAATCCTGGGCCTAGAAAGTTTAGAACTAAGATGCCTTAAACAAGATCTAAGTATTGCCCACAAGATCATATGCTGCAATGTCCTGCCTGTCGGCGACTACTTCAGCTTCAACCACAACAACACAAGAGCACACAACAGATTTAAACTTAATTATTAACCGCTCCATACTTGACTGTAAAAAATATGACTTCAGTAACCGAGTGGTCGAAGCGTGGAACTCATTACCGGACTTCATAGTGTCATCCCCAAACCCCCAACACTTTACCCTTAGATTATCTACAGTTGACCTATCCAGATTCCTAAGAGGTCAGTAAGGGGCGAGTACAAGTGCACTAGAGTGCCTTCCGTCCCCTGTCCTATTGCTCTCCTATATCTCCTATTCCTTTCTTCTATTCCTATATCTCTTCTTCTATTCTTTCATTGATATGTTCTATTACTATATCTTCTTTTCTATTATTTCATAGATATATTTTACTACGAGTATCTCCTCTATAACCTTCATCGTGTATTTTACTATGTGTATATAGATATATACCCACTAAAACCTTCATTGTGTATTGGACAAAATAAATAAAAAAATAAAAAAATATATATCTGTACATCAGGCAAGAGAAAGAGATAGAGACAGAGATGATTGAGATAGAGAGAAAGAGATGTAGCTTGTGTCCTAAAGCATCCCTGCTTGCCCTGGACAACAAGAGAACCCCTAAAGCCCCTGCAGCTGTTGTTTACTATTTGGTTGAATATTCTGGTCCTCCATCTGTGTCTCTGTGGACACTCAAAGTTCTTTACAAGAAGTGAAGGACAGAATTTGTTATGCAACCAGTGAGAGGCTGCAACAGCAGAGCACAAGCAGGATGTACAATCTACTGAATGAGATTATTTCATGACAATAGGACTTCTTTTCTCCTTCCCATCCGAAGTTCCCCAAAAGATTTAAAATATGACCAAGCAGATGAGATATTTACTGGAAGACGAGGGGTGCAGACAAACCTACACCAAAGTACTTGCCAAGGAAAAAAAAAATCCAAACAAATGTTAGTCTGCACAGAAGAAAAAGACAAAGATATTTAAAAAAAACAAACTTGGAACTGGTTATTACAATTGCACGCATGAAATGCCTGGCGGAGGAGCCATCTCAACTGTCAGTATTGGTAAAGAGAAACAGGCAGACATCCTAAGTCGGATGGCCAGATTTCAGCAAATAGTTTAACTCAGAGAAACAGTCTCAGAATGCAGATGCTGCCACACTGCTTCCCTCACGTTTAATGTCACAGTCTTCACCTTCTATGCCTTTCAGCTTATGAGTGCCCCCCCATGACATATAATTCTTATTATTCAAAAAGTGAACTACTCACACGGAGGAAGCCTAAAAGGCCATTAGCTAGCTTTAAACAAGTTTCCAATTGCCCCCATTAAAAATGAAATTGCCTCCCTGTGGGGTTTAGGCCCAGGGGCGGGCTACCAATCCCAGCCCTACTGAAATGCACCGGGATCACGCACCCATGTGTGCGCCCAGTGCACGCACGTGACTGGCACGTGATTCGGCTTCTGCTCATAGATAGAGGCCAAATCTCACGTGATGATGCATGCACGGAAGTAAAAAAGCTCAAAAACTGGAGAGAAGAGCTGTCAGTCGCTTGTGACTGGCAAAACAAGGTAAGAGTTGCTGGCTCCTATCTGCCCACCGCGCCACCAGCCCCCACCACACCACCAGCCCCCGCCACACCACCAGCCCCTACCATGACACACCCTGACACCATCACAAGAGGCAGGGCTGCCGGCTCCTATCCGCCCACCCCAACACCAGCCCCCACCGCACCACCAGTCCCTGCCACCCCATCCCCACCCTGCCACCCCTGCCCTGCCACCCCCTGGAACTGCCATGAGTGGCCTGTCCACTCCGCCATGAGTGGCAACTCCGTCTGCTCCCCCCTCACTGCACCATGGCTCTTACCTTCTTTTCCATGATCTCCTGGTCAATGGGCCATGGCGTGTGGAGCAGGCAGGGCGGTCCCGAGCTCTGTGCTCTCCTGCATGGGAGGTGCCTGCGACATGGGAGAGCAGAGAGCTGGCCACCCGACTGGAGCTCAGACAGGCTGCTGTTGCTTGTCAGCCCCAGCTGCCACTCTAGGTGCCGCAGTGAGATTCGGCGCTGAAATCTCGCATGGACGTCCTTGCGGCAGCAAGATTTGGGCAAAAATTGCGAGTTTCCTCTGCGTGCACAGAAGCAAAACCCCAGTAATTTTTACTGGAATCACACCAGTTGCACGTGCATGGTGCGTGCATGCATGGTGGCAATGGAGTGGGCGGATAGGAGCCGGAAGCCCTGCCTCTTGTGGTGGTGCCAGGGTGTAGCATGGTAGGGGCTGGCAGTGTGGCGGGCCAGAATGGCTGGCAGTGTGGCTGCCAGAATGGCATTTCTGACCGTTCTGGGTCCTGCCCATCACTGCTTGGGCCCCATGTTAGGAACCAGGGCTCTAAGGTAAGGTAAATATAATTGTAATCATGCAATCCCCAAACCAACTCTTCATTGAATTTCTTGCAAAAAGTCCAAAAATGTTTTCCAAGTAGGAATAAAAGTTATCAAAGTCTTTTCTTTCATGAAGGCTGTTGATTCCTGTAATGTTTCATGGTTTGTAAGGAGACGAGTAAAGTACTTACTTTGATTAAGAAGGATGGGCCTTAGGCCAAGCCTTTCTCTTGGCCCACTGACCAGAAGAGACCTCATAATCTTCTATAAAGTGGGTCCTCTATAAAGTTCTTTCCCATTTTACCTAAAATAACAGTCGTCTGGCACTAAACTTTACAGTGTTCATGAATGTCAGACTGTGAGCAATTCTAGATGGACGGAGAATTGTTTCTTCATCTCCTGGAATCTGATCAGCATTAAGAATATGTAACTCTGCAGCCGTAAATTTAAGACACAAAGGTAAGATTTATCTTCAATCAAGTTTTCTTGGCAACGATATGGAAGCCAGTGATCTTTCATATGGCCCACTCAAATTCAAAGTCCAGTTTTTGTTCTTATGACTTATGCTGTTTTGCAAAAATAGCACCCAACTGTTGTCATAATGTTAAAAAGCTGACTTAATTATTTATAAATCAATTCAAACCTTCTATTTTACAAATGTCAATGATTTTATCTTTTTAACAGCATATACCTTTTTTTTTTACCTTCACTGCTCTACAAAATGGCTTAAGGTTTGCACATTCAAGAAATTATTTATATGGCTGAATGTTATTAAGCCTTTAAAAATATTTTAATACTAATTTTATTTTAAAAACACAATTACAATGATAAAAACTAATACAAAAAAATTAAAAGATTAAAAAAAATAAAAATTAGAAAGTGCAGAAAAGAAAAGGAAAAAATAAGAATAAGGACATATGTATATACATATAAAGAAAAGACTTGCACTTTATCACACAACAGTTTTCGTTACTTCTGTTAATAGAATAGAATAGAATAGAATTTTACTGGCCAAGTGTGATTGGACACACAAGGAATTTGTCTTGGTGCATATGCTCTCAGCATACATAAAAGAAAAAGATACATTTGTCAAGAGTCATGTGCTACAACACTTAACGATTGTCATAGGGGTCAAATAAGCAATGAAGAAACAATCAATACATAAAGGGCGGTCAAAGATAAGAACATATCTATTTTAACCTTGATCAAATAAACCAATTTTACCCTCCTTCCCTTCAAATAATGTGTCCCTTCAAATAATGTGATAAAATATGAAATTCAGCATAGTGATCTTGTTTGCTTTGTTGATAATAACAACAACAACAACAACAACAAGTAGTAGTAGTAATAGTAGTTATTAAGAAGTAACTAATGATCTGGTGGTCATTTCAAAAAATCCTTTCTTAATGAGCACCTAAAAGCCAAGAGTACCAAGTTTCAAGTTTTTAGTCTTTACAGTTCTTGAGATTTCGTAATGATGCATGAATGGCATTTGGCACATATACATACATACATACATACATACATACATACATACATACATACATACATACAGAGAGAGAGAGAGAGAGAGAGAGAGAGAGATTAAAATGCTGCAAACTTACCCTGAAATTTAACAGCAGATGTCACTTTACAGTCTCTACTAGCTTTCTATATAAATGTGTGATTTTTTAAAATAATATGTATATTTAATTTTCTTTGTGTGTATGTATATATATATATGTGCATATGTATGCAAGTATGTATGTATGTATGTATCCAAAAATGTTTTCCTAGCTTTCAGAATTATTAATTTGATGAGCATGCTGGACTGAGATTATGAAAGGGATAACCCATCACAATGGAAGTTCCCAACTGAAACCCATGAGTGGTACAGATCCATGTGAGATGCCTGGAGAAGGGTCTTGCTCAGGTATCTGGGAAAAGTTCAGTTCTGTTGCATTGGAGGAAATGGACAGGAACCTCCATACAATAGTGCAACCACCTTTCAATTAGATCCTTCTCATTGTGCCCACTCCCCACAGTTGGTGAAAGCCTCCAGAATGGTGACTAGCAGGTGAGTGAAAGCAGTGATAAATTCTTCACTGCAGGAGGAGATGGGACTTGGTTCAGCTCCTCCTTAAAATCCATTGCTTGATCCTACCGGTCTGAAAAAGTTTTGTCCAGTTTCCCATCTTCCCTTTGTAGGGTAGGTGATAGAAGGTGGTTGTTCGGCAGTTTCCTGAATGAAACAGATTATCTAGTCCCTTTCAGTCAAAATTTAGGCCTATATGCAACAGAAACAGTATTGGTCACACTTCTGGATCAGTGAAAGGCTGCAAAAAAAATTACTATCATGCTGTGGGCTTGGCTTATTGTGTGAGTGTGGCTTGATTGTCATGTGACCATGTAGGAAGGGTTTTTGGCCATGTGACCAGGTGGGAGTGGCTTGACAATCATGTGACTGGGGAATGTCTTAAAGGTCATGTGACTGGGTGGGAGTGACTTACCCATCAAGATAAGTTTTCAAATAGGTGCTTGGACTCTTTTTCAGTTGATTTAAGTCACATTATTTGAATAGCTACAAAAAGGACAAATGATAGCATGGAACTCTCTACCAGACTATGTAGTGTCATCACCTAGCCCCCAAAACTTTACCCTTAGATTATCCACCGTTGACCTCTCCCGATTCCTAAGAGGTCAGTAAGGGGCGTGCATAAGTCCCTTGTCCTAATGTTTCCTAGTATCATGTATATAAATATTATATCATTGTATATCACCAATATGTACATGACAAAACAAATAAATGAATAAAATTATTTGTTGAGGAGCTCAGTAGCATTTTAAGGTTTTGTACTGAACCTACAAGGTTCATTATGATAACAGATTAGGCAAGTAGCTCAATTTTCTTTAATTGCTATAAAAGTTCAGTTCTAGATAATGATTAAAATGATTAAAATAATTTATGGGATAAAACATACTATTTAATTATTTCCTATTTTAAAAGTAATTAAGGGTCATATTAAGGTACTAGAGAAGGAAGGACAATTAAAAAAACCTATTAAGTATTCAATAAGTGGTGCATAAATGTACTACCCCCACTGCATCGTCCCCCGACCATTGGGGGCAACAGCCCATCACTGTTCTGGATGATCTTTGGCAGGAGCATGCTGCATGTAGTGCAACCATTCTTGTACTCCATGACCTCTCAGCAGCCTTCGATACAGTCAACCATGGTATCCTTTTGAGCCAGATATGGGGTCTGGCAGCACATCTTAGGTTGGGTTGGCTCCTTTCTTCAAGGCCAGTTCCAATCTGATGTTAATAGAGTAAGAACTCAGCCCATAGTTGCTCCTTTTTGGCATATCGCAAGGGTTGGTATTTTCTCTTTGTAACATCTACATGAAACCACTGGGTGAGATCATCCATCACCATGACACAGAATGCAGCTGCGCGAGCAATCATGGGCTTCCCCAGGTATGCCCATGTTACACCAACACTCCACAGTCTGCATTGGTTGCCGATCAATTTCCGGTCACAATTCAAAGTGTTGGTTATGACCTATAAAGCCCTTCATGGCATCGGACTAGATTATCTCTGGGACCGCCTTCTGCCGCACGAATCCCAGCGACCGGTTAGTTCCCACAGAGTTAGCCTTCTCCGGGTCCCGTCGATGAAACAATGTTGTTTGGTGGGACCCAGGAGAAGAGCCTTCTCTGTGGCGGCCCTAACCCTCTGGAACCAGCTCCCCCCAGAGATCAGAACTGCCCCCACCTTCCTTGCCTTTCATAAAGTTCTTAAGACCCATCTCTGCCATCAGGCATGGGAGAACTGAGACATCTCCCCCAGGCCTATACAGTTTATACATGGTATGTTTGTGTGTATGCTTGCTTTTAATAATGGGGGTTTTTAGTGTTTTTTGAATTATTAGATTTGTTCTTACATTGTCTTTGTTATTGTTGTGAGCCGCCCCGAGTCTACGAAGAGGGGCGGCATACAAATCCAATAAATAAATAAATAAATAAAAATTAAAAAGAGGTACCATCAGTATGCTAATGATACTCAACTTTCTATCTCCACCCCTGGTGACCTAAGTGACACTGTAGGTATCACAGTGATGGTTGGGGAACTGGAGGGGGGACAATAGTCTTTGGTTGAACTCTGGCAAGACTGAATGGCTTCAGGTGCATGGAGCTTCAAGGTCCAGGACTATGACAGTACTCCAGACAGATCTGGTCCACAAACTTGCGGTCCTCCTGGACTTGCAAACTTCTGCTCAAATATTAAGTGTCAGTCATGGCTAGAAGAGACTTTGGGTTATGGATCACTTGTGGCCTTACATGGATCACTTATTGTGCACTTACTTATTGAAGTCCTGGTCATTTCATGCCTGGACTTCTGCAATGTGCTTTACATTTGGATTACCCTAACGCAGGTGTTGGCAATCCACTGGTCTGGAGCTGCATGTGGGTCTTTCAGCCCTCTGCTGATCTCCCAACACCGCTGCTATTGCTGCTTCCATGGCCTGGAGAGGAGAAAGAGGGTGGAGAAAGAGAGGAGAGAGAAGGGGAAAGAAAGAGAAAGGAGAGAGAGAGAGAAGGAGAGAAAGAGAGACAAAGAGAGAGGAAAGAGCGAAGAGAGAGAAGGGAAAGGGGAAGAAAGAGAAAAAGATAAAGAAGGAGAGAGGAAGGGGTGAACAATACAAGGGTCAAGCTAAAGCAGAACAATAATACGTTTCTATGGTATGATAAGATATGACTTTCAAGAACGACCTTAGGAATTGCTTTGAAGTGCTGAACCTCATGATATGGAACCAGAGGAAAAGTAAAATGAAGACAAAGAATGTGAAAACAGACTGCCAAAACTCAGAAAACAAAGAAAAGCAACTGATAGAAATTGCCAAGAAGAAAAGAAAAGCCAAAGATGATAGAGACAAAGGTTCCAGAAAGGAGTTTAACAAAAGATTTTCTTTTTCTTTTTAAATAGTTTTATTAATTTTCCACTTAAAAAAAGAAAACACAATTATAAGTACAGAAGAAAATCAAATAAAATTAAATTAATAATAGTATATACAGATATTAGCAGTATATTAGCATTAAAGTCACTACATTTATATTAATCATACACTAGACTATAATTTGTCTCAAATATATAAATTAGGACATGCTTTTTTCCCATTAACAAAATAATTTCATATACTGTATACTTCAATGATTTATCATGCAGGCTATATCCACCCCCAATTGTAAAGCCTACGTTTTATTTATTACATATTTCAAAAGATTTTCAAAGCACATGTTAGAAGAGACAAGAAGCAATAACATTGGTAAAGATCTCAAATGTGGAAACAGAAAAACAAGGAAAGTCTTACAAAAGATCTCCAAGCTTGGAATGAGATTCTAATCTTGAATTAGTAAATAAAAACTCATTCCAAAATGATCAAACAGAATTGGAGAGAGTATACTAAAATTCTGTGCAGTAGAGATGTCAACACAAAGATATCTTAGAAGACATTCCCTACTTACAAGGCTCACTAGTATTAAAGTATACCGTTAGATCAGCATTCTTGTGATGATCAAAATGGAAGGAGAAGATAGAATATTTGGACAAAGATGACAAGCAGAAGAAGAATCTCTGATGTTCTAACCAAACTCAGGAAGGAAGTCTGGAAAATGACACAATAGCCCAACAGGGCTACACAATACCAGCCTACAGTACCAATGCCAAAGAAAAGAGACCTTAAAAAGTATGCAAATTATTATATAACATCCTTAACTTCACATGCCAGGAAAATAATTCTTAGGAACATCCAACACAAATTGGATGCCAGATTTTCAAGTTGGATTTAGAAATACCCCAGGAACAAGATATATTATTAATGATGAATGATGAATAATTGGGAGAGCTAAAGTATCAGAACCATGACCAACAGTTTGCTCCCCTCTCTTCTAAAAGATCATTTAATAGTGTTTGGTTAAAGACAAGGTATTCTGTGTTTTAGTCTCATAGCAAAACCAATTTAGTTCACATGAGAATTTTGTGGTTTGATGAGCTGAGTCACTGCTAATTTCAATGTGAGACATTATCCACACTAAAAAAATTTCAGGAAACATAATTCATTTTGAAAGAAAGAAAAAGAAAACTTCATTCTTCAGTAAGTATTCAATAAAAAGAATTTAAAAATCCTTTAAAAATTAAGATATTCAAGTAGCTCATATAAAGGAAGAGGTCGGAAGAGATGCCAGAGGGTTTGTGTGACCCCAGGGAACATGTGTTGTCCCTCTCGATCAATTCCCCCGGATGGGCAGTGTTTTCCCAGTTGCACGCTGCTCCGAGCCTAGAAGAGAAGGTGGTCACGCGGGGCAGGGTGGCTGCGTGGGTTCTTGTTCTTGGCGGGTGCTGCACCTATGCTTGCCTAACCGAAAACAGGCTCCACTTACTCCCAGGTAAGTGAGTAGAGAAGCCTTCCCCAGCCAATAGTTTGCTTGCAGTTTACAATTAGTAAAATAATGCATATTAACACTAAAATTCCATTGGGGCCCAGATCGGAGAGTTGGGGTGTGTGCAAAATGTTTACTTCTTCCTAGGGAGGTGTAACAGAAAATAATTGAGAAGCACTGGGTTAGGGAGAGGTAAAAGTCTGTCTATTGTGTTTTAGGCAACTAAAGAATTCTATCTAAATTGCTCAGGTCCCAATTCTATCTAAATTGGAACAGGTGCCTAGAGGGAATGGGTTGGCAGCCAGGATACATCCTTGGTGCACTTTGGTCCTCTTGAGCTCACTAAGAGCACCCGAAAAGGCTTTCTCCAGATTAGGATATATCTATTCTCCTCATTTGTTAGAGAAAGGCCTTTTATGGTAGTTTATGCCATTAAAATCAATAATTAACCACTGCGCTGTGCATTCTTATAACACTTGATTTCAGTAAAAGCTAGTATGTCTTTAGTAACAATGGATATACTTTCAGGAAAGAAATATCCATCCATCCAACTGCTTTCCCATCAGATAAGAGAGGCAACACCAAAACATGGTACTTATTCCAGTGATTCCATTGAGTTGCATGGAATCATTTACTGGGAAAGCAACATTCTTTTTTTAAAAAAGCTTTATTTTGTCTAAAATGCCCTTAGAGTCAATCACTCAATGTTGGAAGATTTTTTCTATGGTGAACTACCATAGTTGGGTTCAACAAAGCACAGCATAAACATTGTGTTTCACATTGCTTCCAACTGTTGTGGCCTAGAGGTGGAACTCTTCACAATCAGGAGGTCGTGAGTTCAATCCTAGGTAGAGGCAGATGTAGGGTCTCCAGCCTGGGCAGGAGGTTTGACTAGCTGACCTGCCAGAATGGCCGGCACTGAGAAGATGGCATGTGGCGCGGGGAGCAGGCTGGGCAGCCCCATGCCCTGGCCATGTGGCCTGCTATGTGCTCTTCCATGCTGCAGGCATCTTTCGGCGCAGTGATGCTCCCAAAGGCCATGACTCGCTCGGGGAGCCATCGTCATGTATGCTGAGAGATGCCTGCAGAGGGGCAGAGAGCAGGCCACGTGGCTGGAGCTTGGGGCCCCAGGTGCTGCTCTAGGTGCTGCGGTGAGATTCGGTTGCTGCACATGTGCACAGCATCTGAAGTCTTGCGCAATCCTCCCGGCAAACAGATTTCAGCAAAAATTATCGATTTCTTTGTTTCCACGCATGCAAGTGCATGGTAGCCAATAATGGAGCTGCGCCCACAGCTCCATTTCCGCTATTGGAGCAGTGTCCCCCCCCCCTGTAGAGGGAAGGGCCCACTCCTGCTTCCATGTTTCTGAGGTGGGTAACATGAGGACCCAGATTGTTGGGGGCAATATGCCAACTCTGTAAACCGCTTAGAGAGGGCGGTAAAGCACTGTGAAGCGGTATATAAGTGTAAGTGCTATTGCTATTGGCATTGGAAGGACAGGGTAGGCAAGATACATAGATACTTGATTTATTTGTGTCCTCAGTCAGGGATTAAGAAACTGGGGGAGCAGATCATCCCTTGTATATGGGGTTCTTTTAAATCTTTAAATATTTTAATGTTATTTGGATTATTTATGATTTGTTCTATCTTGTTGTGAGCCGCCCCGAGTCTTCGGAGAGGGGCGGCATACAAATCTAAATAATAAATAAATAAATAAATCTCAAATTTTCTGCCTTTGTTACATATGCTTACTATGCAGGAGTACCCCACACTTTTCTCATGAACTGTCATTTGGGAATGGAGGCTCTCTATCTCCAACATGGCCTTTGGAAGCTCAACCTCATTTCTTCTCTGCTCAAAAACAATGCCAGCAGCTACATATCCTTTCCTTCATGAACTTTGATTACCACCGAGCAACATTTGCTGGCCAAAGCCCACATTTAGTTTGAGAGGCCAAGAATCAAAAAGTGGCTGTGGTCAGACCAAGCTTTAAAAGAAATTTGGGTGTTTTTCTTAACATTCTTTTATTATATCTATTTTCATGTGCTTTTTACATCAACACAGTAGCAGAAATCTACTGTCAGTCACAAAGGATGTTCCAAGGCCATATAAAGAAGATTCTATCCCACTGCCTATGAAGACAGATGCTTTAAAAGTAACAAATGAAAAATTTAAGTGTTTTTTAAAATAGTAGCCAGCAGCAAGGAATCTTGCCATTTGGCATGAGTTCCTAGAAGCTCTTTGTTCCCAAACCTTCTGGATGGCCATTGACTACAAGCTCATCCATTATGCTAACCATGATATAGAGGAAGTATTGGTTTCTAAAACCCGTTGCTACTGTTTTGCGTGCACACCAGTGGGCACAACGCTTCTACGCATGTTCAGAAGCGTCCTGGGCAGGTAGGAAAAATATCCTGCCGCCGCTGCCGCTATCAGTTTACAGAACCGGTTCAAACCAGGCGCAAACCACCACTGCATAGAGGCCTTCAGAAGTACAGTGATACCTCGTCTTACAAACGCCTCATCATACAAACTTTTCAAGATACAAACCCGGGGTTTAAGATTTTTTTGCCTCTTCTTACAAACTATTTTCACCTTAAAAACCCACCGCCGCCTCTCGGATGCCCCGCCTCCAGACTTCCGTTGCCAGCGAAGCACTCGTTTTTGTGCTGCTGGGATTCCCCTGAGGCTCCCCTCTATGGGAAACCCCACCTCCGGACTTCCGTGTTTTTGTGATGCTGCAGGGGAATCCCAGCAGCGCAAAAACAGGTGCTTCGCTGGCAACGGAAGTCCGGAGGTGGGGTTTCCCATGGAGGGGAGCCTCAGGGGAATCCCAGCAGCACAAAATGGGCGCTTTGGCTGGCAAAAGGGGTGAATTTTGGGCTTGCACGCATTAATCACTTTTCCATTGATTCCTATGGAAAACATTGTTTCGTCTTACAAACTTTTCACCTTAAGAACCTCGTCCCAGAACCAAATAAGTTTGTAAGACAAGGTATCACTGTAGTTGATTATGCATACACTCACATGCAGTCAGCCACTAACTGACCAACCATATAGATAGATAGACAAGGGCAGCATTTCAGACAAAAGTCAAAGATAGGGACAGAAACAGTGAACAGGATGCTAACTACTGTATGTCCACAGTTCTAGGAGCCAATCCAAAGAATGATCAGACACAATCAAAATAATTGCCAACCTCTTTTTTGAGATAATTCTATGGCAACTGAGTTAAGACCTTAACATTTCCTGTCATATAATATATGTGGGTATGTACATAATTTGAATTTATGTATTTATTTATTCTGTTATGTAACGTGTATTGAAGGTGGTGGCTCTTTAAGAGCTTTTAGCAATAAAATTTCATTTTTAATGTATGCCAATTAGTGTACATTCAAAGTGACAAAGTTATTCTATTCTGTTCTGTTACCTTTTAAAGTTTACTACCCGTTTCCAGACCACTCTGTTAATTAACAATTTCCATAACCATCTTTGGTGCATCTTGTCCTTTGCTGTTGTACTTCTGATCAAAAGGATGAACCCTGTTGATGACTTCTATTTCCTCTGCTCCCCTGGATAATGATTCTGCCGTAAACATCTATAAGCCACGGTTATGGAAAGTGGCCAGTTGAGGACAAGTGGAATGGAATTCAAGCCATGCCTGGAATTCTAATTTGAGACAGTTCTAGAGAAGAACTTAACAACTCCTTGCTGGTTCTCTTGGGTCTGAGGTTTGACAGGAAATGAGTTTGAAAGGTTCAGAGGCAGGTCACAGAACTCGCATCACTGCCAGTTGCTCTGATGACCCCAACAGTATGTTTTGAGAAACTTAATACATATGCTTATTATTAAAGCTCTTTTTCCTTGCAGAAGGCACGTCAAAAACTGGGTTCCACTAGAGACATGGTTAGCCTACTGCATCCTTCCTCCCCCACATTCTTCTCAAGTGAAACCTATCATTCAGCCTAAAACTGTAATGATGCAAACAATGCTATGTTGTAACTAGGGGACAAATGTGAAAGAATTATTTGTTTCCAGAATTGCTTCCTTTGCAACATTTTTTTGTGGTTAAAAGTCGCCCCCCAAATCCAGGAACAAACAGAGAGCTGGAAATTCCTAAGATCTGAATCCTCTGCAGCACAATCACATGGAAATAGTTCTTAGAACACAATTACTGAAACATAGGAAATAGACTGGACTAAATGCATCTACACTGAAGTTTACTATTCCAAAAAGCCAAACATAAATGGATGCAAGTAATATAGAGCAGTGAAAACCTGAAGGCTTTCTTGTCCTTGCAGACCTGCAGAAAGGCTTCTATCAAGTCATTCGTTTTCTGCAAAGAAAATGGTGGTGATGGTGAGGCCATGCCCCAGGGATTCCTTTAACAGTTCCCACCTCAGCATTCATGGAGTAAATAAATGAGGCTAAAGTCAGTAATGGGCTCCTACGGGTTGTTCTGCCGGGCTCTCTGGTAGGAGCCTCCTGAAAATTAAAGGGTACAAATTTCAGACACACACACGTTTGAAAATTCAAAACAATGTTCTTTATCACAAAAGTCAAAATAAACAAAGCACTCTTTTTGTATTGCAAAGAGCACTCTTCCCAAAACAACCGGGTAATCTGTACAGTTTCCCTTAAGCAGTCATTAAGTATTTAGCTAGCAGCTGTGAAGAAACTTCACACCCCTTCTTCTTCCAATGAAGTGAGACACACACACATGTTGCTCTGCTTTGGTTTCAAAGGCGTGAAAAAGCAACAAAGTCCAGCAACACAAGATTCCTGACCAACTCCAATCAGATATTCTTCCACAATGGCCAAACCCACATGCTGCTTTTTATAGCAGCAGCCCTAATTACTGGAGCCCCACCCAAACACAGGTGGCCTCCCTTATTTCCTGTAATATGTTCTTGGTCTCTTCTACGCATAATTATGCGCTTGCGTGGGTCCAAACCATCATCATCTGAATCAACGGAAGATAAGGGAGATTGACTGCCTGGGCTGTGTGCCAATCCCTCCTCTGCCGAGTCACTCCCACCTTCTTCTTTGTCCGAGGAAACTAAACTCTGAACTGATTCTGTCGGCAATAACATAGGCCTGTGATATGTTGAATTTTCTCCTGCATAAACCTCCCCATTCCTTAGCGCAGGAGCTGGGCCAGAGCCAACCACAACACGGGTACGGTCAGGTACACAGAACCGGTATAAAAAATTTGAATTTATTTTCCTTTTTTCCTTCTGGGCCCTGGGTATGTTTTTGCTATCGCAGTAAATGAGGTTGAATATGTAAAATTTTAGAAGAGCTGTGCGTGTGTGTGCGTGTGTGTACACACATACAGTTAAATAGTAGATAATGTATATTTTTGTGTGCCTGTGTGTAATATGTATGTTACATATGGCATATAATAGTATATTTTGGATGTTCAGTAATAGTAAATAGATAAGGAAATTGTACCTATAACTTTGAGGCGAGGGGAGGCCAGGCACCCTAACGCTAACCCAAACCCTTGACGTGAGTGACATCAAGTTGGTCACCTTTAAGCCAGTCACATGACCTTTAAGTCACCCCCTGGTCACATGATCATCAAGCCACTCCCACCTGGTCACGTGGCCATCAAGCCACACTCACAAAATAAGCTATGCCCACAGCGTGGTAGTAAAAAATGTTGTAGCCCTTCACTGGCTAAAGTTATCTATCCCCAGTAGAGCACTAAGCATCTGAAAAACTGAAGTCAGATAGGACCATTACAACATAGCAACAGTCTCACCTCCTGTGGATGATTTAAAAATAGATCTGTTATTATAAAGTCACAAGAGAGAAGATTCTCTTTGAGATAGAATGGTTTGTTTGTCTTAGTATGTGAAGATAGATATCAATTAATTTTATAAGTGAGGTGCCTTATTCATTAAATGATTCATTAATCAGTTATTCTTTTATTTTTGGTGGGGGTTTTTGGCAAATGGCTCATTCTTTTGTGTGTTTGTATAGATATATGCATATGAGTATGTGTATGTGCGTATTTAACTACTCCACTCTACCCTACTCTACTCTAATCTACCTATCATCTTTCATTTACTTATATCCATATCCATATGGTTCAGTAGTACTAACTGTGAGAGGGACCTTAGAAAAGTTAAATAAAAATGAATTATATTACAATGTTGGCTAAGACAAGTCACAAAAAATCAAGAATGAAAGAATAAAAACTGATACATAGGTGTCAGTTTGACAGCCATTTTCACACAGTACAATATTTTAAAAGGGGAGTGAGATAATCTACACACCTGGCCATTTCTAGTTTCTTAGAAGGGAAAAGAAATGGAAAAACACTGGTTCCGAATCAGGAATTAATTCTTTCATATGAAAGTAAATGATCTTGAGTCCTGCTACTTCTGTCGCTGACCCTTCAGAAAATGGAGAAGACCGAATCATATTTTGTGGATTGGTTTCTGTGAAGTTTAGTGCTTGTGCTTTAGTGCTTGTATTCTCTGTTTATAATAATAATAATAATAATAATAATAATAATAATAATAATAATAATAATTTATTGGATTTGTATGCCGCCCCTCTCCGTAGACTTGGGGCGGCTAACAACAATGATAAAACAACATGTAACAATCCAATAATAAAAAAACAACTAAAAACCCTTATTATAAAACCAAACATACACACAAACATACCATACATAACTTGTAATGGCCTAGGGGGAAGGAATATCTCAACTCCCCCATGCCTGGCGGTATAAGTGAGTCTTGAGTAGTTTACGTAAGACAGGGAGGGTGGGGGCAGTTCTAATCTCCGGGGGGAGTTGGTTCCAGAGGGCCAGGGCCGCCACAGAGAAGGCTCTTCCCCTGGGGCCCGCCAAACAACATTGTTTAGTCGATGGGACCCGGAGAAGGCCAACTCTGTGGGACCTTATCGGTCACTGGGATTCGTGCGGTAGCAGGCGGTTCCGGAGGTAATCTGGTCCAATGCCATGTAGGGCTTTAAAGGTCATGACCAACACTTTGAATTGTGACCGGAAACTGATCGGCAGCCAGTGCAGGCCACAGAGTGTTGAAGAAACGTGGGCAAATCTTGGAAGCCCCACGATGGCTCTCGCGGCTGCGTTCTGCACAATCCGAAGTTTCCGAACACTTTTCAAGTGTTATCATAGTAGATGCACCTTTTTCTTAATGATAAGGGTATAAGTATTTTTCAGATATGAAAGGAAACAATGTTTTAAATGAATTTGAATTTTGAAAAAAAATGTGAATGAAAAATGACGGAGAACAAATGTCTGTTGCTCTTCTTTATAGAAGACCCAGGCTCAGAACAATTCCTGTCCTTTTATGACACCTAAAAATCTGCTGGATGATGTAATTAGTTAATGATAGAGCTGACATTGGATGGGCATTTTCTGGACAGATAGATTACTAGAACACTTTAATATTAAACAGACAAAAATTTAGTTTTCATGTATTTCCTAAGGACCATTGATTAGGAATCACTGAAATTCCCTCGCAGATGTCTTTCCAATGTTGAATTCTTGCCTTAACAGCAAAGGGAATATAAAACATCATGTTTCAATATTTCAAGCCAACCTTAAATTATTCTTAAAATTCTCCTTTGGCATCATGTATGCCAAATCTAACACTTAATTCATTCTTACGAAATGCTGAAGTTGATCCATGCATTGGAACCAAGGAACCAAGGTTTGGACCAAGTATCTATAAGTCTTTGTGATGGTAAATAGAGAAATGTAGTCTTAATTGCAAAGCAGTCTTGGAAGTGATCTTCTGGGAAAGCATCTTGACCCTATTTGGGGCTGGGATCCATTTTGGAATACATTCATGATTCACATCCAGAAATGTATTCCAAAATGGAATACATTCAGTCTGATTGCATTCTAATCTGAGGGCAAGATTAGACTGAATTCAAGAAATATATGTGAATAGTCAAATATCAGTGCTCGCTTTGGCAGCACATATACTAAAATTGGAACGATACAGAGAAGATTAGCACAACCCCTGCACAAAGTGTTCCATATTTTTTAAAAAATTTAAAAATAACAAAAATTAAAAAGAATAGTCAAATATCTAATATTGCTGAATTTGTCAAAATCTGGAAAAGATACTAATATCTTCTAATAGCAATATATGGCATGATGTGAAACAAATAGTTCCATGAAACACAGTCTATTGGCCACATTAATGAAAGATATCAGCAAAGAGATACAAAGTGAACTAATTTAGCATAAAGAAGCATTTTTGTGATTGAAAAACAATCAATTTAAGAACAAGTTTGATGTCTATGGTGTCTGTGATGTCTATCTTTAAAGCTGGAGACACACATTACATATGAAGAACATAATCTAACCAAAATTTAATAATCTCACAAATAAATAATCTCACACAAAAATAACTAGCCAGACTAACACAATAATTCATTAATTCATCTTCTATGTTTCTATAAATTCCCTATAAATTCTAATAATTCATCTTCTATGTTTCTATAAATTTCCTATGCTTTAAGCATAGTTTCTTCATAAGAGAACACACTGCCCCAATCCCAGAAGGAATGGAAATAACTTAGACTACACTGTTTCTTCTTGCCAAAGCAGCAAATGAGCTAAACAAAAAAAATCCAAAGTATTTTAATTGATCCCGCCTGGCTCCCCAGGGTGTACTGATTCCTCAGCTTGTGGGCAACAGAACCAAGTAAGCTGTCCTGTAGTGATCTGTCGTCCCTCTGCTCAAAAATTGGAATGCACAGACCAAGGCTTGACTGACAGGCCATCTGACCACAAATGGAAAAGCTGACAAAACGTACCTTCCAAGTGCAGAGTGATGTAGACAAAGGTCAAAGAGCCTCATTTCACTGTGGACTATATTAACAGCATTTCTCTTAATTCAATTAGATGTTACTACGTTTCATTTGTGCACATTCCAATGAAGGCATATTTGAAAGAACTGGCAATTCATTCAGTTAAAGGGAGGCTTCAAACAAGGATTGAAATGTACTAAATTAGCATCCCACTCACTCACCCCGCATAGACCACTATAAATGATTTAAATAGTCACAAACTATTCACGTTTCTCATCTCTTGGAAATACAATAAGGATAACGCTGATGTCCTTTTGGGATTATACTGTAATCTTATAAGGAAAAGTTGTAAAACAGCTTTATAAATCATAAATAAAGATAAATATGAAGGGTGAAAAACAGAATAAGAAAAGGGCATGCAAAAATATTTTAAATGTCAAGCACTCAATTTCACATTGCAAACAGTTTGTTTCGAGTTTGGGATGGGTTGTTCCAACTGCTGGGGTGGTATTTCCAGTTCACAAAAACCTTGTCTCAAACCTCTTCCAAAATAATCAGAACAATCCATGTCAAACTGAAAGCAAACATTTTAAACTTTAAAATGTTTTGCACACCTTAGGTTAGGAGGCAAAAGGGCACCTGCACTCATCAAGCAGTAGACATGAAAGCTAGACCTATCACGATCACCATGCATGTTTCCTTTACATTTTTGTTTTCAGCACCGCAGAAATCAATATGCCAGGAATTCATTGCAATCTCTCTCAAGGATACAGTCCAAAATAAACAGTCCAGGTTATACACGTTCAAATCAGTCAATCTCTAGAAATACAATAATCTTCTTACCAGTTTGTCTTTGTCATATACATTCAACAAAGCTATTACAGCTTATAAATGCATCAGAATATAGGAGAATAACAGAGCATAATACAAAGATCATTATCAAGTCAAAGGGTCAATCAGCATGAAACAATAGAGAGAATAAATGATCTCTGTTAGGACTCTGTCTATAACGGTTGGGTTGACAACATATAAACCAACAATATGTGTTAAAACTGAGCTATGTCTGCTTAGCTGAAGTGTTACAGACTGCCACAAGAGGGAGCTAGAGTTCATAGCGTATTTCTCTGAGTCACCCTTTCTGTTTCTCTTTGGCTACTCACTGTTAGGTTTGCTCTGCAATTTCCTGCATGCTCTGTATTGTAGTTATGTTTTATAGATAAAATGTGTTTAGGCTTGATATCTTTGTTTATTGATTATGACAAAGACAACTGGTAAGAAAGACTATGTACATGATAATATTTGGATTGTTATTCTGACTATTATGATTTTTGACTTTTTGACTGTTTATAGGAACATGCTATTTCTCAAAGTAAATTTTAATTAAAGTTCGCATAACTGTGTGTGGCTGAGTAGTTATTTACAACTAATCTCAATATAAACGTTTCTGTGTGTACACAATCTTGGTAAACAAGGATTACCTTGCTCATGCATTAACAATCTCTAGCTCCCTCTTATGGGAGCTAGAGCCTCACTACATCACTACAACCAATCAGAACATAGCATACATTTTAAAGCTATATTACATCAATCCATACAACCATACATTGTTGGCTTGTTTATCTCTTACCAACCCAACCACATGTACACCTGAACTGCAAGTCAAGGAGCAAACCGGCAGT
The DNA here is from genome assembly GCF_031021105.1 of Erythrolamprus reginae. Lineage (NCBI taxonomy): Eukaryota > Metazoa > Chordata > Lepidosauria > Squamata > Dipsadidae > Erythrolamprus > Erythrolamprus reginae. The sequence goes on from NC_091950.1 coordinate 121,796,252, forward strand.
GAGATAAGCCAGAATCCACCCCTGCTGCTCAAGTAGAAAACAAATGGTTGTTCTATCTTCTTAAAAACTTCCAGTGTTGAAGCACCTATAACTTGTTGTGTATCAGGGGACAGGATCCAAAGTATTGAGTATAACCAGTATGCTAAACCATAGTTTAATCAGTAGCCTCATTTACAAAACATTCTAAGCAAAGCCAAGCAAAGCACACATACTGTAGTCCATAGGTGAGCAACTCTGTGGAGTGACTTGGAGTCTCCATCTGGATCTTGATTCCGAAAAACTTTACTCAGCACCAATGTTATTATTTAAATCTGAGATTAGGTTTACATAGTGATAGATTATTTTTTATTATTATTATTATTATTATTATTATTATTATTATTATTATTTATTAGATTTGTATGCCGCCCCTCTCCATAGACTCAGGGCGGCTCACAACAATAACAAAGACAATGTAAAAACAAATCTAATAATTTAAAAAACACTAAAACCCCCATTATTAAAAGCAAGCATACACACAAACATACCATGTATAAACTGTATAGGCCCGGGGGAGATGTCTCAGTTCTCCCATGCCTAACGGCAGAGATGGGTCTTAAGAACTTTACGAAAGGCAAGGAGAGTGGGGGCAGTTCTGATCTCCGGGGGGAGCTGGTTCTAGAGGCTCTTCTCCTGGGTCCCGCCAAACGACATTGTTTAGTCGACGGGACCCGGAGAAGGCCAACTCTGTGGGACCTAACCGGTCGCTGGGATTCATGCGGCAGAAGGCGGTCCCAGAGATATTAGGGGAAAATATATCCACAAAACAACGTTAAGACAGAGTAAGGTGTGATAGTGGCAGCAATGGACTGTTCAGACAAATAAACCAGTATAATATATATATAATATACAGATATATAATATACAGCCGCCCCGAGTCTACGGAGAGGGGCGGCATACAAATCTAATAAATAATAATAATAATAATAATAATAATAATAATAATAATAATAATAATAATAATAATAATAATAATATATAAAGTAGAATAATCTCGTTATACTTCTAATCACAAATACAATCTCAGTATCAAATACAAACCAGTTAACATCCACACACAGCTCTAGACATACAGAAACTAGTAGAAAAAACTCCCCCCCCCCCCAAACAGGAACTCAGTTGGCTTCCTCTTATGGCTAACAGGCACACTTCTCTTAAAGATATATCATATAAACATACATTCATAATTTACATGTATTGTAACCCAACGTAGAAGCATACATGGTACTGACACATAGTTCAGGCTAAAAGATGGTATTTCAGTAGTTGGGATGCTTGATTTCGCTGTTCTTACTTCAAAAGAGCAATCTGTTTCTCTTCTGAATCCTGGTGGGGTATTGCTTACATTCAAGCTTGACATGATAATTTGATGTTCTCCAGCCCAGGTGTTATTGTAAATAGTTAATCATAATAATTTTGTTTGCTTTGTTTGTTACAGGATGTTTGCATTTCATTTTTTCTCCTTTCACAGCTGTTGATGTTGTTTGTACTTAACCTGTCTTGCTGTAGCTTTCAAAGCATTTCAAAATAAGATGAAGATTAAAAAATTGAATAAAGATTAGAATGCAAAACAACAAAAGATACTGTTCCTGGAATTGGAAATCCTCTCATGAACCTTTTGTGGATGGAATTGTACAGATTCAGGCTCCTTTGTCATTATTTTCGTGAACCACAGCCTTGAGAAATAACAGGGGAAAATGTGTTTAGATTAGGTAATGTTTGTTTGTTCAATTTCTCACTTCTCCCGAGACTCCAAAGTGTAGATGCAGCTGTAAAAATTGATATGACCAGAAAATGTTGCTTGTGCCCTTCACAAACAACACGATAGAACAGAGACATTAAAATAATTCTCATTAGAAAAATGGCCTTCTCCGGGTCCTGTCGACTAAACAATGTCGTCTGGCGGGCCCCAGGGGAAGAGCCTTCTCTGTGGCGGCCCCAGCCCTCTGGAATCAACTTCCCCCGGAGATTAGAACTGCTCCCACCCTCCTTGTCTTCTGTAAACTACTTAAGACCCACCTATATCGCCAGGCATGGAGGATTTGAGACATCTTTCCCCCAGGCTCATTATAATTTATGTTTGGTATGTTTGTGCTGTTTGATTTTTTTAATCATGATAGGGTTTTTAGTTATCTTTAATATTAGATTTGTGCCATTATAATATTGTTTTCATCGTTGTTGTGAGCCACCCCGAGTCTTCAGAGAGGGGCGGCATACAAATCTAATAAATTGAATTGAATTGAATTGAATCCCAACCTGCTTAGGGCACCATTAATAAAACAGGCTAACACAAACACAAAATAATCTCAGTCTTTTTCAGCAGATCTTGCTAGCTCAAAATTATGGGATTTGAAGTCCAGTATATCTAGAGAATGCCCACTAAAGAAAGCAGGAATAGCTTGTGTTATTAATCAAAATGTATGTCTTAGATCAGTGACACACACATCACACACAAAAGCAACCAAATTACTAGTAAAAGGGTAGGTAATGCATGTTCTTTATAAAAGGGGGAATAGATATATGTTGTTCAAATTTGTCGAATGAAACAGAAAGGCATACATGGATTAATTATTACAGCAAATATATACAGTTTTCTCCAGTCCATAAGGTGGCAGCTTTTCACTGCTTTTCACTTAAAATTAAGTGGGCATGTTTCATTTATGTAACTCATTTTTTCTAATCTGTGATAAATGAATATACATTTTCTGTTTAATCAATACCTGAATACAGTTTGAACTGAAAAGTAGCAATAGGGGAAAATGTTCCACCCACCTGCCCAGGATATTTCTGTGCATGCGCAGAAGGATCGCACACTTGCAAGCAAACTAGTAGCAACAGGTTTTAGACCCCACTAATGAATTGAAGCATTAAATTATGTCAGTTATACAGTTAGGTAAGATTAATTCCAATTGCCCATCTCCCACCCCTTAAATTTTAAGTCTACAAAGGAAATTTTAAAATTGTGATATAATTTAAAAAGTTCCTTTTGTGACTTAAATTTATTATTGTTGTTGAATTAATGCAACTGATGTGGTATCATCTACTAGTCACCACAAGTTGAATGTTTGCAGTTACTCTGTATTTTGGATTGCATTTTTTGCAGTTATTGTATATTTTGGATTGACTTGTTCTTGGAAAGGCCTCAGAAATCAGAAGTAATCAGAAACATTTTCCCAAGTGGTATAGAATCACAGAATTAAAATGTTAGAAGGTACTTTAGAGAACATCTAGTCCAACTAGATGAGCCGGGGTGGCGCAGCAGGTAGAGTGCTGTACTGCAGGCCCCTGAAGCTGACTTGTAGATCTGAAGGTCAGCGGTTCAAATCTCATCACCGGCTCAAGGTTGACTCAGCCTTCCATCCTTCCGAGGTGGGTAAAATGAGGACCCGGATTGTGGGGGCAATAGGCTGGCTCTGTTAAAAAGTGCTATTTCTAACATGTTATAAGCCGCCCTGAGTCTAAGGAGAAGGGCGGCATAAAAATCAAATAAATAAATAAATAAATAAACTAGCCACTCAGTGCAGAATTAACCAGCATTCTTGTCAGTCTGAAAGGCTATACAGTCTTCGACTGAACAATTTAGTAAAGAAGAGTCCAATACTTCTGAAAGTAATCTGTTCCACTGTTGAATAAGTGGAATTCTCAGGAATAAATAAATAAATGTATTTAATCTACACCGGGCTGGTTTTCCAAGTATTTAAAGTTTCCCATTATTAGTGTGACTTTTCTCTCTGAAAATTGGTAACTTAGTTCAGGAGGACATTATCCAGATCATCTCCCTATTCTAACAATCTACACCGCAAGCCAATATAATTCTTTGTTGGTCTGTTTCTTCGTTTTCTGCTTTCCTTTCATTCATAATAAGCCTTCATGTTGAGTCACAATCTAAAACCATGCCTTGGACGATGCCAAAAAGAATTACAGTGAGGCATTTTATCAAGCCCTTCTAGGTTTTACACTTTCTTCTTATCTAGGCATTCTAAAATTAGTAATGCAACTACATTCACCTGGAAATAGAGTTTGTTTTACTTTTTCTGGAAGAAGCAGCCTCTCCAAATTCCAAGTAGTGACATAGCTTCATTAAAACTCAAGCTGAAAGCCAAAATCTTCCAGCCCAAGCGATCCCAAAGGACATCTAGAAAACAGTGAGGAATAGAAACAGCTGGAAACAGGCCTTGTGTAGCAACCAGGCTTTGTGTAGACCTGCCACACCTGATGTTGTCCTTGCACGCAATGCAATTCCTTGTGTTCTTATTTTAGTAACCAATGTTTTACAGACAGGGCACAAGGCAATGGGAAGAACCTCTATTTTCTCTTTAGTCGTGATTTAAACGAGTTGGAAATAAGAACAACATGCACTTAAGAATATTTCTTCTTTTGCAATAAAGGCTGGAACACTATTTTTTTTAAAGTAGGATATCATTTATAAAATAAATAAAAGACAAATAATAGAAAGAGGTGTCCTTTATAAGGTTTTAAAAAGTCAACAACTGTGGGCACCAACCTGCTTTTGTCTCTCTTTTGGGGGATAATATTTTGACCCCTGAATTTGACCCTTGAATTTTTGAAAAGTTGTTTATATAAATTGGCCTGACTAAGCCTAAATTACTGACTAAATTACTTGAAATAAAACTTGACTAAGTTTTATTGACTAAATCACTTGAAATAAAACTTTATTGTGCCTAAAACAGATAAATAACATTTTTAAACAATCCTATGATAACACAGCTGTTAAGAAAGTTAAATGCAGTGACAACAATTGTGTCACAACCCAATGTGCTTAAGAGCTGGAGTTTATTTAAGGCTGGCAGAATCACCTCTCATCACATTGTTCATCAGACTGTTTATTAGCCTGTGCAATTAACATGCTTAAATTTTGTTTTTATTAACACTGATGTTCAAGCTTTGATTATTTCTGCGGCTCCATCTCACATCATTGTTTGGGAGCAGGAAAAATAAACACGAAACCATACTTCCAAAATATTCATTTGCACAAACAAATCACAGGTGTGAGAACATCCGTGTGTTCTGGGCTTCAAATCCTTTCTCTTTATTATTTTGTTATGGGTATCAAACATACATTGGCTGTAACTGTTACATTTATAGAAATGCTTGGTTGCTCCCAGGATTTTACCATTCCCAAATAAATTCCACACAGTTTCACAAAATGCTCAAGGGACCTGTCTGGTTTTATGTGGGAATAGGTCTTGCTAAATTCTAAATTCTAAGAAATAAAATCGAATGAATGAATGAATGAATGAATGAATGAATGAATGAATGAATGAATGAATGAATGAATTCATAATAAATATCAGCCCCAGTTAAGACTGTCTGCCCAGCAAAGAAAGGATGATGATTCTGCAGACAGAGATATGAACATTCTGAAAGAGATCCTAGACCTGCATTGCAAAAACCCAGTTGACCACAAGATATCAATAAAGAGTTACAAAACGTTTCTTTACTCTTAGTGGTCAGCAGGGTTTCAACAGCTCTAGTAAAAAAAAACCCATTTAAATGAACTTCTCCTTTTTGCCTCTTACACAAAAAAGCTTAATGTACTTTTTTAAAAAAAGAACAAAGTACATAGGAAAGAAAGGAGAATGAATGCAGTAAATCATATATACAAGGTTGCAAATAAAAGCCAAATAAGTTATCTAATGTATTTTTAAGGTTATAAAAATAACCTTAGCAGGGGGCAAAATCCAGTGATTGTAAACCGGTTGTGTTTTTTTCACAAAACCCTGATGTTCCTCAGAATATAGTGTGAAAAATTATAAAATGATGAAAAGACAAGACCACAATACCCAGGTAATTATTGTACTAATTAATACCAAATTAATTTCTTAATTAAGTAATTTCTAGCACAAACGTTTCTAGGATAAAAATTCTCAACCAAGAGAAAGATTAAAACAGATTATTCCTTAAATCTATTAGCAGAAGCTCTGTTCATAATTCTTGAATGCCTCCTGGTTTCTAAATTTCTCACAACTTTTTTCCAGAATCTAATCAATTCCATCTCACACGATTCTTCAGTCTCCCTGTTGATTCATTCTTCTTTCATTCATTCTCCTTTGTATACTTGTTTTGCAGTTCTATTCTTATTCTTCCTATGTGACTAAAGTATTGTAATGTGCTTACTTACTCATTTTTGTATGCAATCCACATTCTTTCAGCATCCATTCATTCATGACCCTTCCTCTAGTTTTATGACAAGCATTCCCATTTTACTCAACTTTTATACTTCCTCTTGCTAGGTTTAACTATGCCTTCTACATAACAAGCCCAGCAGAAGCACTTTTCCTTCTTTTTCAATAAACATTCTTTCTTCTCAATAAAGTGCTTACTTCCTACCACAGTTTGCATGTCTCCAAATTTCTGTTTTCCCACTTTTAGTAATCATTCTGCCAAGTACACACATTCACCTATTTGCTGTAGTTGGGGCTATTATGTACATCTTTATATTTATGCCTATTTTCACATGGCGACTCAAGGCAGCTTATAAAAATATGAAAATCTCATATAAAAAAATTAAACTAATAAAAGAGAGAAACATACTGTATATTACATTAATATTGACCTCTCCCCCTTTCTAAGAGGTCTGTAAGGGGCGTGCATAAGCGCACCACTGTGCCTACCGGCCCTGTCCTATTGTCTTCTTTTGTTACTTTTTATCATTACTTATCTAATGTTTTTATTTGTACAAATTATCACCCTATAATTGTTTGACAAAATAAATAATAATAATATAATATAATATAATATAATATAATATAATATAATATAATATAATATAATATAATATAATACAATACAAGCCATTTAAAGGGTTTCATCCCGCTCTGTGTTCCACAAGCCCGCTGACATCTTCAAATCCATTCTCCTTGCGCATCAGTATGATATTGTTTAATTTAATGTCTGATCCAGTACAAAGCCCTTCTGGTTTTGCTCTTCCAAGGAAAAACTGGACAATGCTCAGCCAAACTGTGGCAGGTGCAAAATTGGGAATACAAATGAGGGCTGATTGATAATACTAACTGTGACTGTGAGAACATCCCACAAACTTTATATTATGTTGCATCCTCATAAGGTTCCATGGATCCCTGCAAGAAGTACATAATCTCAAGAGCACTGCTGTCCAATGGTTAACAATCTAGATAGCCATTTATAGGCTTAGTCAGTCTAGTAACTGCTTGTATATAATTTAATTTTATTCATAATTTTGTTTATCATTTATATTATGCATTTTTAAATAGTTCACTGACACTGTACCAGTGTTTTATAGTTTGGTTCACATTTTATATGCTGTTCTTGTGAATGTTATGCCTCAATGCTGTATTCTGTTATGCCATACAAAATAAATAAAGTGTGGTATAGTGCAGTGATAGCGAACCTTTTTTTCCTCAGGTGCCAAAAATGTGTGCACACACACTATCACGTCTGTGTGATTGCCCACACCCATACTTCAATACCTGGGGAGGGCGAAAATTGCCTCCCCTGCCCTACCAGAGGCCTTCTGGAAGCCAGAAACAACCTCTGATGGGCCCAGTAGGCCTGTTTTTCACTCTTCCCAGGCTCCAGAGGCTTCCCTGGAGCTTGGGCTGGGCAAAAATGCCCTCCCCCATTCCCCCAGAGGCCAAAAATGTCCTCCCAGAGCTGCAAATCAGCTGGCTGGTGTGCAGATATGTGCTGGAGCTGAGCTAGGGCAATGGTTCATGTGCTGACAGATAGGGCTCCGCGTGCCACCTGTGGAACCCATGTCATAGGTTCGCCATCACTGGTATAGTGGTTAAGGGGCCAGAATAGCTGGAAGGAAACCTAGCTTCTAGTTCACTTTTAGTCACTGAATCTCATCGTGTGACTTTGGATCATTCATTCTCTCTCAAGCAGAGATTGGTTTATTTACGAAGAAATTTATAGGATCACCAATTCACAAAAATCACAGTTTGGGTCAACATGGAACAATGAATCTAGTACTGCTGTTGTAGGGAAAAAATAGATAAAGGGACAATATTGTGGTGTTGAGCTTATGAATAAATGGTGGGATATAAAGTTAATGAATAGATTTATGTACTTAACATTCATCATAAATTATTTGACAGCAATTTTTTTGTGTGGCTATTGATAAAAACAGGATTTCCAACGTCTGATAATGGATATGGCACAAGACGAAGAAGATACACGATTCAGGCTCTTTGGCAAAACCATGGCCTTATTTGCATACAATATTATACTCGCATTTACACCTCCAATCAACACATCTGAAATGTCAACACAAGCTTTCTGTACTTTATCCATAAGTACATTGTGCAACTAAGGGAAGGTCACATATACTTATCCATATGTATCTGCTACTAAGCATGGGATGAAAAGCAAACAAGACATCACAACACAGATCTACTGTCAACATCAATCTCAAGTATATACGTCACAGTGTTCACCTAGTTTTATCATTTCCCTCTTCCTCCCCTCACTCCAAATGCATGTCCTGTTTAATACTGAACCACTCCTTCATTGTCCAATTCAGTGAACACAGTTTCAGTCCCATTTTTAGGCATTGGCTTAATTTAAATAGGAGGTATACAGGTTGTTGTGGTTAGCTCTGGCCCAGCTCCTGTCCCAAGGAATGTGGAGGTGTATGTGGGGGAGACATCCACATGCTGCAGGCCTGTTTTGCTCCCAGTAGAATCTGCCGACGAAGCCTCCTCTGACCAAGGAAGCATGAGGGACAGGGAAGAGGGGAGTTTGGCAGACAGTCCAGGAGGAGATCAATTATCTGTATCATCCTTGGATTCTGAACAAGAATTAATGACACATCCACACATGCGTAGAGTGATGCATAAGAGACAACAACTGAAGGATTATTACAAGAGAAAATGAGGCCACCTGTATTTGGGTGGGGCTTCCAGTAATTAGGGTTGCTGCTATAAATAGCAGCATGTGGGTTTGGCAGTTGTGAAAGAGTATCTTATTGCAGTTCTTCAGGACTCATGTGTTGCTGTTTTCTGGACTTTGTTGATTTTTCACGCCTTTGAAACCAAAGCAGAGCAACGAAGAAGGGGTGTGAAGTTTCTTCACAGCTGCTAGCTAAGTACTTAATGACTGCTTAAGGGAAATTGTACAGACTACCCGGTTGTTTTGGGATGAGTGCTCTTTGCAATACAAAAAGAGTGCTTAGTTTATTTTGAATTTTGTGATAAAGAACATTGTTTTGAATTTTCAAACGTGTGAGTGTCTGAAATTTGTACCCTTGAATTTTCGGGAGGCTCTTACCAGAGAGCCCGGCAGAACACAGGTTATGATAACTATAGCCAGTTACCATGATCTGTATATTCAACATATTTGGGTTAAGACAAACATACTTGACTTAATCCAAATATGTTCACAGTGATATATCAGTTGAAGCTGACTAAAGTTCTCACTGCCTGAGAAAGGTTTGTGCACACTGGATTGTGCACACTAAGAACTCACTTGTGGGAATTGCTCACTATGCATCACTCCAGACTGTTTCTGAATTTCATCCCAGCATTTCTGTCAACAACCACATTAAATTTTTCTATAAAATAGTCATGACCTGACATGAGGAAATTAAGCAGGCTTTGCTTTTCCTGGCATTGGGGAAAGCAATTTTCACATGACAGACAGATGTTAAAGGCACAAAGGCAGAGACACTATAAGAAAGTTGGCCACACCATTAATAGAGAACCGGGGAAAGGAGAAATTGACAAGCCAAGTCTGAAGGGTAGGAGAGGGGAAAGAACAGATTCTGACAAAGAACACTTGAAATAAAACAGACCCTTGGAAATTCCATCTGTGGACAACTTGCAAAGAGACGGAGGTGGTGCAGAACAAAACCAATAGCAAAATCTGAAAACAGTAGGGGCTGCAAGCAAGAAGTCAGAATCAATTCTGCTGTTGTTGACCCCTTGGCATCTGCTCTTTAAAAAAAAAAAGCAATTAACAGGGGGCCCCAACTTTCTCACTTTCTCCCTTTCTCAAAATAGAATAGGAATGTAGGGGGTTGTGAGGTTGGTCATGGATATTGTCAAGTTTCACCTAAGAGGCACTTTAGATTAGCTGTTAACTACAGCATTGACTATCCAAGCACTCAAAAGCATGTTCTTTAATAAATTGTTCAACTGGCCCGATATAGACTGATATAGACTGACAGGTTTGCCGTTTTTTGGTGGTCCTCCTCCTTCTTCTTGAAGATGGGGAAGACATTGGCTCTTCTCCAGTCTTCTGAGATCTTACAAGTCCTCCAGAACCATACTATTGCACTGCTAGGAAATCTAATGCAAGGCTGAAGGTATCTCTTCACAAGCTATGGCTGGTTTGATTAAATATTTCACTCCATGAAGAGATATTGTGATGGACCACTTGAATCGGAAATCCTGTAGAATACAAGGACCTAATGAATCCAGAGAGTAATCTATTGAATTGCTTGGAGAATTAGCTAAATTTTGAGAGCAAAAAAGTTTAGGAGCAGATTTTATTTTATCGCAAACCATTGTATATCTTCAGGAAAAAGTGTTGACATTGGTTAAAATAGCCACAATGAACAGATTGTTTTAAACAGTCAAGAAACTCATGCAATGGTTGCAACGAGTAGCATCTCTATATATATTTCCATTAATCCCGTTCACCAGCCAGCAAAAAGCCAGCAAATCAAATACAGTCTGGTGACATAGTGTTCCAGGATTTGGACATAGCAAAAATTCATTATTAATATTGCAGATTATTTCAACATTTCAGAGAACAAAGTTGCCCGTTGAACCCCCTAAAAAATTATATTGAAAAAAATGGAAATATTATTGGATCCATGCAACAAGCACATGTTTACAATAATTAATTCTTTTTCCTATTGCCCAGAGGCATTTTTGTTGCCACATATCTTAAATTATTCTACTGCCAGTGCGTTGCAGACATTTTTGCTCATCTTCAGTACACTTATTAAATATGACAGTTGATTATTTCTGATGGGTGGTCAGTTTCCTTTCTCCAATCTTATTTATCTATTATTTATTAGTTCTATTTGTATGCCTCCCAACTCCCGTAAGGACCCTGGGTGGCTGATTATACATATGTGTATGTGCGTCATTATGCATGTTTGTGACACACACACATATAGAATCATCCAGGGGCTGGCTATCAATCGCAGCCCTACCAGAACGTGCTGAGAGCGTGCTGGTGCGCTTGTGCCCAACACGCCCCCTGTGCCTGGCGTGCGTGAAGGCACGCGCGCGTGTGATTCCGCATGCACGGAAACAAAAAAAACCCAGAAATTGGAAACAAGAGTTGCCGGTTGCTTGCAACCAGCAAAACAAAGTAAGAGCTGCCAGGCCTCTCCGCACTGCGTGCCCTCGCTCCCCCCCACCATACCGGTCCCCCTCGCTCCCCCCGCCTCGCCCTTCATGTCTGCTTACCTGGATCACTTCCTGCAGGGGCCATGGTATAGGGAGCACGCCAGGTAGCCCCAATTCTGGCCATGCGGCCTGTTCTGTGCTCTCCCGCGCTGCAGGCATCTCTCCTATGGCCCAGAAGATCAAAGAGCAGGCCACATGGCTGGAGCTGTGGCAGGCCACTTTTGCTGCTGGCCCCAGCTGCTGCTCTAGGCGCGGCAATGAGATTCAGCTGCTGCGCATGTGAAGCATCCGAAATCTCTTTCTGGCAGGAAAAATTGCTTGTTTCTTTGGTTCTGCGTATGCGCGGAAGCAAAAAAAACCATTAATTTTTACCGGAATCATGTGCATGGCGCGTGCACACCAGATGGCAATGGAATGAGCCTATGCACTCCATTTCCATAAACAGAATGGGCATTTCCCCCCCGTTCCACCTATTAGCCCACCCTTGCTTTCATCACAATTTGAGAGAGGGGGAATGCATGCTGCCCACCGTGAAGGGAGGAACTGAAAAAAAAATTCTAATTTCTAAGCTGTTAAAGTAAGGTGACCAGTCGTCCCGCTTTTGGCGAGACAGTCCCTCCTCCCAGTGCCCAGAGAAAGGAAACACTTTATTTGTTCTGAGCAGTCCAGAGCGAATAAAGTCCATGCTACGGCCCAACAGTGTGTGTGTGTGAGAGAGAGAGAGAGAGATTGGAGGGTTGGAGAAGAGACCGAGTGCGCACCTCTCCGGTGTTGGGCGCAAAGAGTGCTACTTCCAGTATAAGAAGCAGCCTGAAAGAAGAACAGGCAAGCTATTTTGCTCTCTTCCCTTGTCTTACTGCTTTTATGCTTTTCAAAAATGGGAAAGATAATATATTGATAGAAGTACCAGACTGGGAAGCAATACACAAAAACAAACGTGGAAGGTCTTAAGCATAAACGTGGAAGGTCTTAAGCATAAAACGTATCAGGAAAGACTTAATGAACTCAATCTGTATAGTCTGGAGGACAGAAGGAAAAGGGGGGACATGATCGAAACATTTAAATATATTAAAGGGTTAAATAAGGTCCAGGAGGGAAGTGTTTTTAATAGGGAAGTGAACACAAGAACAAGGGGACACAATCTGAAGTTAGTTGGGGGAAAGATCAAAAGCAACATGAGAAAATATTATTTTACTGAAAGAGTAGTAGATCCTTGGAACAAACTTCCAGCAGATGTGGTAGATAAATCCACAGTAACTGAATTTAAACACGCCTGGGATAAACATATATCCATTGTAAGATAAAATACAGAAAATAGTATAAGGGCAGACTAGATGGACCATGAGGTCTTTTTCTGCCGTCAGACTTCTATGTTTCTATGTTTCTAAACGTTAAGGTAAAAGTCTGTAGAGATTTTTCAGTCTTCCGTCATCCATCCCAAATGGTGTCCCGCTTTACCGAAGTTATAATCTGGCCACTTTATGTTAAAGGCATACACTATTGTGCTACTCTTCAGAGCTTCAAGGGAGACACCTGCCAAATTGCTTATTTCCGAGGATTGGTCCTATATTTGAACTATTTTTTATCCTGAAATGAAGATGGATTTATTGGAGTCAGCTTTCAAACATGTTTTCCGAAAGTGTCAAAGCGAAATGAAAAATTATGCTAATATCGCAAACACACAATAGTCTTAAAAATTAAAAATGTAATTAAAATAATTTTTTTTTTAATTTAAATTGCAGATGATTGAAACAAATATTTAAAAAGATGACAGATACCTAATTATACATTTGATCACTGCCGCAAGAATCTGCTACGCCCAAAACTGGAAAAAAGACTCCACTCCTACTAATGTACACATCAAAAATAATATAATTTTTCTCCAAGTCTTCGGAGAAGGGCAACATACAAATCTAATAAATAATAATAATAATAATAATAATAATAATAATAATAATAATAATAATGGAATTGGCAGAAATGAATAGATTAACCATGCGCATTAAAGAGAAAGAAGACTCAGTCTTCTACAAAAATTGGAATAAATGGTATAATTGGCTGCAAAACAGAACAAAAAAGGGAACAATTAATTTTTTTTCTTTTCTCTTTTATGTCACAACGGGGAGATATTATAAGAACGAAATTGAAGAATTTTTTCTTTTTGTTAGATATCCTAAATATATACATAAGTAAAAATCAGATAAACATCAGATTTTTCACGATCCGGTAAGACTTACTTATTCGACCTAGAATGAATCTTACCTGTAATATACACTTGTTTTTGTTTTTATCTTCTTTCTTTTATATATAATGAACTAAGTAACTACCTTTACCTATAAAAGGCATAGAATTAAATTTGAAAGCATGGAAAATACCAATATGAAAATCTGCATATTATGTATTATTAAAGAAGAGACAATATATAAGGTGTTGTGATTCCGTCTGAGGCTCCTCAGGGAACGGCTGAACCTCTGCCGGCTCCATGCTCAGAGGGGGAGGATGAGGAACAGGAGGAGGAGGAGGAGGCCCAGGCAGACGGGGAGGAGGAATATCAGGCCGAGGGAGAGGGAGAACAGCCTGAGTCCCCCAGGGTGGAGCTCTCCCCAGCAAGCAGCCTGGAGTCCTTAGATGAAAATGCACAAGCCATCATCGATCTCAGGCAGAGAAGAGCAGCACAACAAAGGGGACAATTAGCCAGGTATTTCCAGCCCTAAATAGGCAACAGCTGGGTTTGGGTGTGGTTCTCCCCAGAAAGGCTGAAAAGGCAGACCCACCCTTCCTGTATTGTGGAGTATTATCTTTGGGAGTCCTGGGACCTGGCTGTGATCTTTGGCGTCTCTGATTCTGGCTTGTGGCCTTGAAGGCTGAAACCTTGGGGGGAAAGGCGTGGGTCTTATTCTCTACAGTGGTGTGTGTGCCAGCAAGAAGTCTGCTGTATTGTCTGGCCGTCAGGACTCTGCTGTGAAGCCTCATAGCCTGCCTGTTGGGAAGAACAGGTTTTTCTCTGTGTTTATTTTTCAAACTATAAAGTGCCTTTGCTTTTACCAGTGTGTCTGGCTGTTTTTTCCAGTTGGTGTTGAAGTCTGGGGGCACCCAGAAAGAACATAAGGGAAGAGAGAGCTAGGTATCTATCTAGTTTTTAAAGGTTTGTGTATTCCTGTTTTGTCTTTTTCTGATGCAAATGAATTTACATCTCCTAATAAAATTTATTTAAAAAAAAAATTAAACTGCAATTTTGAAATTGGGAACTTAACGTGAAATTGGGAACTTAACGTGTGCTACTAACAATATAGTTTGGAGCCAGCATATCAGGAAGTTCACTATACTTTAGAGTAATCTATGGACTAATTAAATACCAAAGGTGATCATATTTAAATAGAAATTACAACTTGCAGAAAAGTGGTGACAGCCGCATCTCAAGATTCTGGGACCAGACAATAAATAAACCTGGAAAAACCCCACCCCGCCAGATAACAGCAGGATGCGACCGACCTTATAGATTTCATAATATAGTTAATATCATGTAATATATAGTTATATATAATTTCAAATAAAAGTCTTCTCTGTCTACAATTCTTAGTTTACTTCTCTGTAGAATTGTGATATTTTCTGTGTTAGATGTGTAATTGATTGATGTATTTATTATTGCATTTACATTTATATGCCACCTATGTCACTTAAACTAGCAGTGGTTCTCAACCTTTCTAATGCCACAACCCCTTAATATAGTTCCTTATGTTGTGGTAACCCCCAACCATAAGTCTAGTGCCAATTCTCCCAACAGAGCTTTAAGCTGATTGGCAGGAAAGTCAGAGGAAAACCCCCACTGTGAACGTCTGATTCGTTGGATTGTAAAAATATGTTGCAAGGAGCCAGAATAGAAGCTTTAGCTCCTAACATCATGGAAAATTTTCCTTTCCCATGGTCTTAAGGGACCCCTGTGAAACGGGTTGTTCGGCCCCCAAAGGGGTTCTGTTAGATATTGCCCAGGTGACCTACCCAGACAGGGTAAAAGTGGAATCACAGATGAGCCGACCTCCTCACTCTTCGAGTACCAAGACTCAACTGAACTGCGCAGGTCAGAGAGAGAAACAAGAAAGCCCAGCCAATTGGAGGACTTTGTCACATGTCTCTCTGAATGACCTGCATCCGAACTAATAGAAGAGGAGTGTTAGATATTGCCCAGGTGACCTACCCAGACAGGGGTAGGTCAAAAGCTCAGATTTGTTTATTGCATGTTGATTGGTTGCCTTCTTTTGGCGCTTAAAATGTATCTTTGTAAAACTGCCCTGTTGCTGGGGCTAAATTGTATAAATAGGAGAACTGTCATTGTATAGCTCTCTCAATACTCCATTGCTTCTTGACTGAATTGACTTCCTTGTCCTGTTTGCGAAATAAACCTTACTTGATTCAACCGTTCTTTGACAGTTATTACAGGTTCCAACCCCAAGGTTGAGAACCACTGTCTTAAAGGGTGCTAAGTTAATCTTTTTAGTTTGTGTTAGAACCCGTTAGCAAAGAACATAATGCCACCACTCATTTAGCGAGTGTCCAAAGTTACAACGGCACTGGGGGAAAAAAGACCTATGGCCATTTTTAACACTTTTGACATTGCAGCATCCCCGTGGTTATGTGATCAAATCTCAGACAAATGGCAACTGACTCATATATACTGTATGATGGTTGCAGTGTCCCAGGATCATGTGATCACCTTTTGTGACCTTCTGACAAGCAAAGTCAATAGGGAAGCCAGATTCACTTAACAACCATGTTATAACTTAACAACTGCAGTGATTCGCTTAACAACTGTGGCAGGAAAAGTTGCGGAAAGGGGCAAAATTCACTTTACAACTGTCTTGCTTATCAATGGAAAAGTTTGGGCTTGGTAAGTCTATAACTCCCTGAATAGGGTGGTTAGTCTAGAACTCCCTGAATATGGGAATATTTTCAAACTACCTTTTTCTCTGAAACACCAAGATTATCCAAAGTTGTTATGTAATGTTTTAAAATACACAGTCCTCTATTAGTCCAAAAAGCAGTCTTTGGCTTAGTGTAACTTCTTACTTGGGTAGCTTTTTTTTCTTTTTAATTTAAACAAACACTAGTTGAGGAATAGAAAGTCTAGAATATTATTCCTTAGAGTCTGAAAAATAATTAGAAACGTATATTTAGTAACTTGGGCAAGAAAGAAAATCTAATAAGCTTTTCAAAGCAACTCTGCGCATCTGAACTTCTGAAATAAATGTTGCTGTGTTCATTGGAATGTAACCCAAAGTACATGAGCTTAGTGTTAAGTCACCGCAAATTCGGAGAGTTTTCTTAGCATTTTAAAATCAAATTACATATACATAGTTTCATAAACAGCTTTGTCAAGTTGAACTTTGATTCCTAAATACACATGGAACCTTTCCAGGAGGCAGATATGAAATGACAAAGCAGCAGCTTTGTCATAAAGCACTTGAGGAATTTCCTCCAAAGTGTTCTCTTTTGGTCTTTTAATAATTATCTAGTAATGACAAGATCTGGGATGTCTTCATAATCAAAGAAATCAGAATTATTTCAGAATGTTAGACGATTTTCAGGAATGTTCCATAAGAAGGCACAGAACATTCTTGCTACAATATTGGATATTGTAAGAACTGTCTCTATTTCTAGGCCAGACAACATGTGTGAATTTTATACTGCTGTTAGTCATGTGTCTGTAACTTAGATTTGACACTTTTCTTATTAATCAATTCAAGACAGAGAGAGAGAAAACGGTTTCTACTCCAGGGGTGGATTCCACTTACCTTTGCCAGCAGTTCACATCGTGATGTTTCGTGTATGCGTGTGTGTGTAACCCCATATTAATTCACTTCCACACCTGCTCAGAAGATGGTTTCAGCCCGAAACACAGCTGAGGAGCTGTCCAGCTGTGCTTCAGGTGAAGAAATAAAGGTCGGTATTAACCCAGGGATGGGTGGGAGGACTTTTTCAAAGCAGAAGATGAGGAGAAGCCATCCAAACACTGGGAAAAAATGCCAAAAATTCGGGGGGGGGAAGGGGGGGAAGCCGGTGCGCACGGACCAGCACAGACAGAACCACATCTGTGATGCCATCTTCATATCATCAGCAGGTCGCTAACAGGTTCAGACGATCTGGTCTGAACCAGGAGGAACCCACCCCTGTTCTGCTCTCAAGAAGTGGAAGGGTCCATAGCTGCATAAATCTAATGCATAAATTGCTTAACGTTTAAATTCAACAAAGTAGGAAATAAGTCGAAGTTTCATGTACAGATAGTCCTTGATTTACAACAGTTCATTGGCTGACCATTTGAAGTTACAATGGCACTGAAAAAAGTGATTTATGACCACTTTTCACACTTATGACAGCATCCCTGCGGTCACGTGATTCACATTCAGATGCTTGACAACTGACTCACATTTATGACAGTCGCCATGTCCTGAAGTCATGTGATCCCCTATTGCCACCTTCTGACAAGCAAAATCAATAGGGAAAGCAGATTCACTTAATGTTACTAATTTAAGAACTGCAGTGACTCACTTAACAAGTGTGGCAAGGAAAGTCGTAAAATGGGGCAAAACTCACCTAACAAATTTCTCACTTACCAACATACATTTTGGGCTCAATTGTGGTCGTAAGTTGAGGACTGTATTTTCTAAATGACTGGATGGATCTTTTCCCTACTCACAAACAGCGAATCAGTTGAGGGATCGAGTAATAGGGGCTCATTCCATCTTATAGAGCTGGCTCGAACCACCAGAGAGCAGATCAGTTCTGGCCTGCATTTCCAGCATCATGAAGCCACTGCTCCATGGCATCCCTGCTTGCCTGCAACCAGCGAAGGAAGGAAGGAAGGAAGGAAGGAAGAAAGGGAAGGAAGGAAAGGAAAGAAGGAAAGGAAGGAAGGAAGGAAAGGAAAGGAAAGAAGGGAAGGAAGGAAGGAAGGAAGGAAGGAAGGCACCATGGCTGTGCTCCCAATTTCCAACCCAATTTCCCTTGGAGATATTCAAAAAGACACCCTAGTTCAGTGATGGTGAACCTTTTTTTCCCTCGGGTGCCTAAAGAGCGTAAGCGTGTGCTATCATACATGTGTGAGTGCCCACACCCATAACTCAGGGCCTGGGGAGGGCACAAATAGCTTTCCCCACCCCCCAGAGGCCCTCTGGAGGCCAGAAACGGACTGTTTCCCAACTTCTGGTGGGCCCAGTAGGTTCGTGTTTCGCCCTCTCCAGGCTCCAAAGGCTTCCCTGAAGCTGGGGGAGGGTAAAAATACCCTCCCCACCCCCTGGAGGCTCTCTAGAAGCCAAAACTGCCCTCCCAGATCCTATGTGCAAGCCAAAAACTAGCTGGCTGACACACACATGCACATTGGAGCTGAGCTAGGGGAACAGATTGCGTGCCAACAGATATGGTTCTGCATGCCACCTGTGGCACCCATGCCATAGGTTTGACATTGCTGCCCTAGTTAATGGTATCCAAAGCTACTGAGAGATCAACAAGCACAAGAATAAGTGCATCTCTTCTATCCCAGGTATGCCTCAGGGTCATCAACAAGCAGGATTAAAGCTATCTTCCTACAGAATCTGTACCTGATTGTAATGGGTCCTTTTAATACCAAGAAGAAAACACCTTCTTAACAGGTTTCTTTACGTTTAGAATAATAATATACATCATCATTATATAATAATATACCTCTCTCTTAACGTTCTCCTAAGTCTCTCTTTATTTTTTAGAAGGAAAAAAAGCCTAGGACACCTCAACCTTTCTTCGTAGGACAGTTGCCCAGCCCAGGGTTAGGCAAAGTTGGCTCTTCTATGACGTGTGGATTTCAAATCCCAGAATTCCTGAGCCAATCATGCTAGCTCAAGAATTCTGGGAGTTGAAGTCCACAAGTCATAGAAGAGCCAGCTTTGCCTACTCCTGGCCCAGCCTGTTCAGTATTTCTGTGGTCATTAGTAAACCATAGTAAAGGAGTCTGGGAGCCCCCTAGCAGAGACTAGAGCCCATTGAAGGACAACATAAAAGTCCTTTGAGTGTCCATCAGACAAGAACATCATAACCAAAAAAGCATTTACTTGCTTATGAAATATGACTTGGGCTTAAGAGGGCAGTCACTGAAGCTCTCTGTTTTCTTTTCCTTCTTTATAATGTGTATTTGGACAAGCCATTTTGCAATTTTGGGAGAATGGAATTTGTTCTTGGCTTCCTCGAATGTGGATTCTCAAGAGAGCAATTGTGGAGCATTCCCTTATGTCAGGCGTAATGTACTCCACGTCCGGAGTGCTCTTAGGGTCAACCAAACTGCTCTGGGTGTAAGACCAAAAAAACGCCTTTGCGTGGCAGCACTTGCATCAACACAAGGGCTCCTTGTCCAATTACACATGTGCCAGGTGATATATGCAGGATGCTGGGAGTATCGATGGGTTGTACTACAGTTATAAATAATTCTGTGTCGAGCCTACAAAAGCTGTTTCACGAAGCCAAACTATATCTATATATTACAGCCCGGGCTACATTTAGGGCCTGTCAACATATCTAGTTTTGGAGAGGGATCTTGGCAGTTTAGTTGCAGGATTACAACTAATAGTTGACACTGTATACTATCCAATACTGATGCAGGAACTGATGCGTTTTTTAACCAGATACGATATGCATCAGTTGGCCATAAAGAGAAGGCTTTAATAAAAATTCAAGACTGTTTTAGAGCAACAAGACAGTGGAGCTTTCAGGGATGCCAAAAAAACAACCTTCTAGTTCTCCTAATCTAGTTAATCAATGCATTTGGCATTGATTTACAATCTGGATGCTTATCCTAATAAGATTACTCATGAGCACATCCAGTTCATTCTATATGCATTTCTGATTTGTATCTGAAGGTCTGAACTCACTTTAAACTGTCCGGTGTTCAGAATCTACATTATTGGACATCTGGAATGGGTACTTCTAACAATCTCTATAACAGAATACCAGACTTGGAAGGGACCTTGGAGGTTTTCTATCCAACCCTAACCCTATACCAGTGATGGTGAACTTTTTTCCCCCTTGGGTGCCGAAAGAGCATGTCCGTGCGCTATCGTGCATGTGGGAATGCCCACACTCATAATTCAATGCCTGGGGAGGGCAAAAACAGCTTCCCCTGCCCCCAGGCTGGAAATGGCCTGTTTCTCAACTTCTCGTGGGCCCAGTAGGCTTGTTTCACTCTCCCCAGGCTCCAAAGTCTTCCTTGGAGCTGGGGAAGGGTAAAAATGCCCTCCCCAGTCCCCCAGAGGCTCTCTGGGAGCCAAAAATAAGCTGGCCAGTACACACATCCACATTGGAGCTGAGCTGGGGCAACAGTTTGCATGCCAGCAGATGTGGCTCTGTGTGCCACCTGTGGCACCCGTGCCATAGGTTTGCCATCACTGCTCTATACCAATGATGGTTAACCTTTTCCACACTGAGTACCCAAAGCACGTGTGCGAGTGTGTGTGCCCAAATCCCAAAATGCAATGCAATGCATGCCCCCACACACATACGCCCCACCCTCCGTGTATGCACAGCAGAGATCCAATGACTAGCTGACTGATGGGAGATACATGCACATGCGCAATGGAGCAGAACTGGGGTGATGGCTTTCGTACCACCTGTGGCTTGCATGCCTTAGGTTCGCCATCATGGCGCTATACTATTCCAGACAAATGGATATGCAGTTTCTTCCTATAAACCTCCAGGGATCATGCCCCAGATAGCTATCTGAACCCATTCCACTGATTAATTGTGAATTTCTTCTTAGGGAATTTCTTCTTAGTTTTAGGATGGATCTTTCCTTGATAAGTCTTTCTCTTGGGTGCTTTGGAGAATAGGTTGTCCCCCTCTTCTTTGTGATAGCCTGAAATGGAGGATACAAGAGTTACCCACGAGACAGATGTTAGCCAAGCAATGTCCCCTGGCGAGGCCAAGGGGAAGGTTCTTCTCTATGGCAGCTCTGGTCCCTTGGAACCAACTCCCCCTGGAGATTCACATTGCCCCCACTCTTCTGGCCTTTCGAAAGGTTTTAAAAACATATCTTTGCTGGCAGGCCTTGGACCGTTGAGCATGGATATTCTGCTCCAGCCGATAGTATGATTATGAGTGGATGAGTTAATAATAATAATTAATGATTTATTAGTTTTGTATGGCGCCTCTCTCCGAGATCCACTATTGACCTCGCCCAATTCCTAAGAGGTCAGTAAGGGGCGTGTATAAATGCACCAGCATGCCTACCGTCCCTGTCCTAATGTTTTTCTCTTATTAGAACCCATCTCATGTATATAAACAGCATTATATCTATGTATTCTACCAATATGTACTTGACAAAATAAAATACAATAAAACTCGGGGCGGCTCACAACAGCAATAACAATACAATACAAATCTAATATTAAGAAAAAACAAGTTAAAACCCATTATTACTAAAGTTACAATGAATGAGTTACAATGAATGTGTTTAAAAATTGGTTTTTTTAGGATTTGGGGTTTTATGATTAGGTTTATAATTGTTGTATTGATTTTATTCTGTAAGCTGCCCTGAGTCCCCTGGAGAAAGGCGGCCTAAAAATTTGATAAATAAAATAAAATAATAAAATAAAATAAAATAAAATAAATAAAATAAAATAAAATAAAATAAAATAAAATAAAATAAAATAAAATAAAATAAAATAAAATAAAATAAAATAAAATAAAATAAAATAAAATAAAATAAAATAAAATAAAATAAAATAAAATAAAATAAAATAAAATAAAATAAAATAAAATAAAATAAAATAAAATAAAATAAAATAAAATAAAATAAAATAAAATAAAATAAAATAAAATAAAATAAAATAAAATAAAATAAAATAAAATAAAATAAAATAAAATAAAATAAAATAAAATAAAATAAAATAAAATAAAATAAAATAAAATAAAATAAAATAAAATAAAATAAAATAAAATAAAATAAAATAAAATAAAATAAAATAAATAAAATAAAAAATAAAAAATAAAATAAAATAAAATATATTTTTTTTTAAAAAGTCCTATAGGCCATTGGTCCCTTCCATTTTCTTTCTAAACCTATTGAAGATGTAACCTTTTCCTCAATGTCAGATTCAGAGTTAAACTTCACCACTGTTTTTTCTGAGCCTTATCCATGCAGGAAAATAAAGATCCAGAAATAGCTTAGGGCCCTTAACAACTAAAAATCAACAATGAAGCAAAACAACTGCACTCAGCAATAACAACCAACATGAATTCACACCTGCAATAATAATTTGGAGATTTTTATCATTCCTGACACATTTCGAATGGCTGGTTCTTTATCAGTTGAGACTGTATTACATAAAAAGCAAACAGAGACACTTTGTTTCATGTCCTGAACTTCCAAAAAGCACTGGGAATAATAAAATGTAAATTATTACAGCATCTGTTATTTTCTATTTTTGATGACCTTTTAATAATTACAATAAGAACCTCCCAGGGTTCAAACTACTGGAACAGCAGGTCGTGGCAGCATTCCTTGGACTTCAGATCCTCCAGACTTTTCCTGGATTCTCTGTTAAGATTTTCTGCTCAGAGACAATCTGTCAGTTATCATCTTCTACTCTAGGTTGGCAATGCCTTGTCTTGTAAGCCTGTCACATTTCTGCTTTTTCTGAAATGATTTCTGTTGTGAGTATCCGTTGTTTCTTCTTCAGCATCCACAAGGGATAAACTGTGAATACCCATGCTGTAATCGGTCTCCACTAGACTTCCAGCCAAGCAAAAATTATAACCTACGCAAAAATATCCTTTCAATGTGACCTCATTTGGGACAAGGATTTCCTTTGCTAAGCAAGGCACTTATTAAGTGAATCATGGGCGCTTTTTTTACCATGGTTATTAAGCCAATCACTGCAACAATTCTGCCTACCCTCTTCCCCTTGACTTTGCTTGTAGGAAGCCAGCTGAGAAGGTCAACAAATGGTGATCACGTGACCTCAGGATACTGTAACTGCCACAAATACAGGCCAGCTGCCAAGCACCCAAATTTTCATCATGTGACCACGGGAATGCTGTGATACCTGTATTTATTAAGCGGGAGGAGTGGTTTAAAATAAATCACTTTTTAGTGCAACTTTTTAAATGAATGGTTGTAAGTCAAAGGCTACTACCCTGTTTCCCCCAAAATATGACATCCCCTGATAATAAGCCCAATCGGGCTTTTTGAGTGCATGGCAATAAGGCCAAGCGCTTATTTCAGGGTTCAAAAAAATATAAGACATGGTCTTATTTTCGGGGGAAATACATACTTTCTCCTTAAATGGACAAAAGCAGTATCTGCTAGTCCTCCTCCTTCTTGTGTCCTGCACATGAACTCAGCCTCTCTAACAAACGTGAAGTTTGGAAACTTCAAATCGCCCAAAATGCAGCCACGCGAGCAGACTTGGGCCTTCCAAGAAATGCCCATATCTCACCATCACTCCGCAGACTGCATTGGCTACCAGACACAATTGAAAGTGTTGGTTATGATCTATAAAGCCCTACATGGCATAGGACCAGATTATCTCCGAGACCGCCTTCTGCCGCATGAATCCCAGCATCCGGTGAGATCCCACAGAGTTGGTCTCCTCAGGGTCCCATCAGCCAGACAATGCTGGCTGGCGGGACCTAGGGGAAGAGCCTTCTCTGTGGGGGGTCCGGCCCTCTGGAACCAGCTCCCCCCAGGGATTCGCACATCCCCCACCCTCCTTGCCTTCCAAAAAAGTTTAAAAACTCATCTTTGCCGCCAGGCCTGGGATCATTAGATCTCTCCCCTTGAACAACTAGTGTTTTTAGCATGATCTATTGAGTGAATGATAATTGAATGTGTTAAAATGTTTTCGAATTTTTAAAGTTATTTAATTGTATTAATTGGATCAATTGTATTACTATGGTTTCTATATTTGCTGTGAGCCACCCCAAGTCCATGGAGAGGGAAGGCATACAAATCAAATCAAATCAATAGATAGGTAGGTAGGTAGGTAGGTAGGTAGGTAGATAGATAGATAGATAGATAGATAGATAGATAGATAGATAGATAGATAGATAGATAGATAGTAGTTATTGAATAGTTTCAGGATGAAATACCAGGCAGTGACAGATGTAAATGCCTCTATTCCTCTTTACTTTACTTTACTTTTACTTTTACTTTACTTTACTTTTACTTTTACTTTACTTTACTTTACTTTTACTTTTACTTTTACTTTTACTTTTACTTTACTTTACTTTACTTTACTTTACTTTACTTTACTTTACTTTACTTTACTTTACTTTACTTTACTTTACTTTACTTTACTTTACTTTACTTTACTTTACTTTACTTTACTACTTTCTCCTTTAATGGAGTTCTATCTCAGTGTATGAGGCAGAATTTTACGGAGAATTGTCACAATCTCCCATTTCAGGGCCAGAAGCAAATACTGTTGGTCGTATCTGATAAAATGAATCTTGATACGGCAGTCCTTGACTTACAGTGGTTCATTTAGCAACTGTTCAATGTTACAAATTGCATTAAAAAATTAACTTATGTCCGTTTTTCACACTTACGACCTCTCTAGCATTCCCATGATTCAGTTACCAGATACTTGCCAACTGAATTATGACACAAGACTTTTGCTGTGTCCCAAGGTCATGTGACCCACTTGTGTAACACTTTAACAAGCAAAATCAATGAGGAAGCCAGGTACACTTACTAATTTATGTAATTTATCAACTGCAGTGATTCACTTAATAACTGTGGCAAGAAAGGTCAGGAGATGGAGCAAAACTCCCTTAACAAATGTCTCACTTAACAACAGAAATCTGGGGCTCAATTGCGGTGTAAGTCAAGGACTACCTATAGCTGTGATGGCAAACCTATGGCATGCATGCCACAGGTAGCATGCGGAGCCATATCAGACAGTACGCAAGGTATTGCCATGTATCAGCTCCAGCGCGCATGCGTGCGCTAGCCAGCTCATTTTTGGCCTTGGGGAAGGCCATTTCACCTTCCAGAAGCTTCAAAGAAGCTTCCTGAAGCCCCAGAGTGTGAAAAAGAGCCCAATGGACAAACTAAAAGTTCAGAAAATGGACTTCCAGTTTTCCCATTGTGCTATTTTTTGCACTCCGGGGCTTCAGGAAGCTTCCCTGAAGGCTCCAGAGTGCGAAAAACTTCACAGCGGGCAACGATAACGATAACGACAACGACAACGACAACGACAACAACAACAACAACAACAACAACAACAACAATCACAATCACAATAACAATAACAATAACAATAACAATCACAATAACAATAACAATAACAATAACAATAACAATAACAATAACAATAACAATAACAATAACAATAACAATAACAATAACAATAACAATAACAATAACAATAACAATAACAATAACAATAACAATAACAATAACAATAACAATAACAATTTATTAGATTTGTAGACTTGGAGCAGCTAAAAGTCTATTTTTTTGAACTTCCGGTTTGCCCGTTTGGCCTTTTTTTCAATATCCCAGGATTCAGTGAGGCTTCTGCACATGTGCAGAGATGGGGGGATTGCACACATGCGCAGGAGCAACACATGGGGTGCTCATGCATGGGGGAAGGGAATGGTTGTGGGCAGTGAAGCAGTACCAAAATTTTTACTAACACACTGTGGGCATGGCTTATGCAAGACACTCTGCATTTTCTTTCAACATCTTTCAGTGCAAATTGGGTGCTCTGGGATGGAGCTCCATTTTCGCTACCTCACTGCGTTCCCCCCCCCCCCGGTCGGGGTAGCAGCCCACCCCTGGGTGTGGGCAAGAAGAATCTACAGTATCTCAGCACCCACAAGCACATATTCCCCTTTGTTTCAACCCAGATGTTATAGTTTTGCAGATCCCAGAATTTGTAATTAGCATAGCCTTTGGAATAGACTACAGCATGGAATACTACATGAAAAAGAGAAAATACAAAGCATTTGAATTGTAGCTGATTTAGTCCTTCTGAAAGAGAGGCCTCATTATAGAACATGGGTGGGGAACAAAGTTATTATTGTATTGTTGACTCTGTGTTTCCCTGGGAATAATATCCAAAAGCCACATGCCAGCAATGGGAAAGGTCAGAACTGGCAACTAAGCAGAATCAGAGAACAATTGCATGATTTCATAGTATTTGTCCTCCTTGCCACAACATCCTATCTCTAAAGTCTGCAGGAAGAAGAAATAAAAGCAGAGACGGACATTCAGGACCCTGCAGTCATGATCTACAATACTTACGACATACATGCGTTTGTGAAACTGTATTCCTGAAATTTGTAGGAAAGGCAGGTTTATGGCAATGCTTAAAAAAACATAAAGAGGATTAGAACAGCAAATGAACATAAGAAAGAGTACAGATGTATGACATCAAAAAAAAAGAAGAAGAAGAAGAAGGCTGCATTATGGCAGAAACTGGCCAAAAAAGCAACTCTTCAGAAGAAAGACAATAAGACAAAGGAGCAAATCCAGGAAGTGAAACTGACTGCCAGAAACATAAGAGATGGAAAATATTCTGCATTGCTGGAATACAGAAACCACTTTGAACCCTTTGAAGAAGAAATAATTTCTGAGCTTTGAAGGGAAGAAAATAAATCATTTGGAATGAGAAAGTGGACCGTATTTTAAACTGTGTTGATTTGCTTGTGGGGCTGCTGTAGGTATTTGACAAAGTGTCTCCTGAGATTATCAAGTTGGGTGTCATGTGGACAGCATGACAATAGAGTAGCTAGATTGCTGGTTCCAAAATGGTACTCAAAGAGAGTTCCTCACCCAACTAAAGAAAGAATGGTATTCAATGGGATGCAGCAAGGTTGACTTTTCAATCATATACTCATATGATCTTTGTTAATGGGTTGGGCGAAGAGATAAAGAAATGATTGTCAGATCAGCAAACTGGGCAGAATAATTAATGGTTAGCTCTGGCCCAGCTCCTGCCCCAAGGACTGTGGATGTGGGGGAGACATCCACATGCTGCAGGCCTGTTTTGCCCCCGGTGGAATCTGCTGATGAAGGCTCCTCTGACCAAGAAGACATGAGTGACAGGGAGGAGGAGAGTGTGGCAGACAGCTCAGAAGGAGATCAATTATCTAGCTCCTCCTTGGATTCGGAACAAGAGATAATGATACAGCCACGCATGAGGAGAGCGATGCATAGGCAGCAACAACTGAGAGATTATTATCAAAGAAAATGAGACCACCTGTGGTTGGGTGGGGCTGTGGTGATTAGTGAGGCTGCTATAAATAGCAGCCTGTGGGTTTGGCCGTTGTGGAGGATTATCTGATCATTGTGTTTCGTCCTGCCTTGCTGACTTTGACCTTTGTGTGCTGATTTTTCCCCGCTTTGAAACTAAACCAGAGCAAAGTGTGTTTCACTTTGTGAAAGAAGAAGGACTGTGAATTGCCTCACAGCTGCAAGCTAAGTATCACAGAACTGATAAGGGATTTGTACAAATTACCAGTTTGTTTGCTATACAAAAAGAGTGCTTCGTTT
Organism: Erythrolamprus reginae; assembly: GCF_031021105.1. Classification (NCBI taxonomy): domain Eukaryota; kingdom Metazoa; phylum Chordata; class Lepidosauria; order Squamata; family Dipsadidae; genus Erythrolamprus; species Erythrolamprus reginae. The sequence goes on from NC_091950.1 coordinate 121,824,173, forward strand.
ATTTGCATTTTCGGTATAAAGAACATTGTTTTGAATTTTCAAACGTGTGTGTGTCTGAAATTGTATCTGTGCATTTTCGGGAGGATTCTACCAGAGAGCTCGACAGAACACTCTAGAAGACAAAACTAAAATCCAAAGCCATTTTAATGGAGTAGTGCATAGTTTATCAACCCTTACAACTTTAAGATTTATGGACTTTGACTTCCAGAGGTCCCCAACCCAGAGCCACCACATCTAAAAGTTGCTTAGGTTGAGAAACACTGAATTAGAAAAAACAAGGTTGAACATAACACCATGAAAATTAACAGTCACAAGTGCAAAATTCACAGGAAACAAAAATTAAATAGTATCTGGAGAAAAACTCTTACACTGGCCACAAGTAATACAGTATGTTCAGGGGTGAAATTCAACTACCTTGGCCCAGCTCGGGAGAGGCAGTAAGCATGATTTGAATTGGTTAACAGAGCTGGTAAAAATCGTCCCTGGTTGGTCTTGCCCATACTTGCCCCTGTCTACTTTATTGGGCACATAGAAATTCCTGTTAACCCCAAGGTTACAAGGATGCTGGAGCATGTAGTTCAATAACAAACTGGAAAGCAAGTAGATAGATTGGGGTGAAATTCAATTATTATTATATACAAAACAATAAAAGTACACAAATACTTACATAAGAACAATAAGAGTGTTGCAGTGGAGGCGGAATAACACACGGACAATAGAATGGGTTTTATGGGTCACTTTATTAATTTATTGCTTTCTTGCCATCAAATATAGACCTGCAGAGGTGAAACCAGACTGGATAGAAAACCCTGTCAGTAACATTTCTAAGCAACTATGGGTAAAAGCTTCTTGCTGGACATGGGGAGGGGTCCCTGACCCTCCCTTGCCCTCGGCCATGCCCCACAGCATGTGGGAAGGCTTTCCCCCAGTTCCCCTAGGAGGACCTGGCCAGCAAGCCCCAAGGGCATTCCCCCCTCCATTACTAAGGGTGGATCTGCCCAGAGCTTCTGGGGAGAGGCTGCCCATCCCCTTCCAAAAGGTGTCCTAAAGGAGATCACACAGTTGCTGCTAACACTCCTTTTCCACCCCTTTCTGCCCTACTGACCAAAGTGATGTTGACTTGGCCACGCCCACCCATCCAGTCACATGACCACCAAGCCACACCCACCGAGCCAGTAGGGGAAAAAATTGAATTTCACCCCTGAGTATATCGATCAGATGTCAGTACAAATAAAGTTCTTGGGTAAATTAGAACAGATTGAGCCACAAGGATGATCGGAGACGTTAGGTGGGGAAGTCTTATGGAGGGAGATAGAAGGAAATGAGAGTGTTTAATGTGTAGAAGGGAGGTTTGCAGAAAGATATGATAGCACTCCCCAAAAGAATATCACACATAAGATGACCATCCCAGAGCTCAAGCAGGCCAGAGTACAGGGCACAAAATGATCCACCCAAGTTATGAGAAGGCAGGAATCATTTCTAATTATTACAAAGGCTTGTCCTATCTGGTCTCTGAAATGAGAATTCCACTCAGTGAAGGGCTACCAAATTTTTTACTACCACACTGTGGGCGTGGCTTATGCAGGATATCCTGCATTTTCTTTCAACATCTTTTACTGCAAATTGGATGCTCTGGGGTGGAGCTCCATTTTCACTTCCCCACTGCATCCCCCCCCCATCTGGGCAGTAGCCCACCCCTGATTCCACTCCAACCCCAGAAATCCAAGGGACTCCTACCCTGATAGCAATAGCAATAACCCCTAGAGTTATATACGCCTTCACAGTACTTTACAGTAAGAGGTTTACAGAGTCCACATATTTCCCCCAACTATATGGATCCTAATTTTACCGACCTTGGAAGAAGTCTGAGTCAATCTTGAGCCAGTGAGAATCAATGTCCTGGAGTGAGTAATAAGTTAGACTGCAGTACTGCATACTAACCAATGCACCACCAGGGCTCTTTTGATGATGCTCGGGATGCTATTAAAGCTATTAAAGACTTGTTTGTTCTCTCTTCTCCCAAGTTTAGGGCAAGGGGACAGGTGAACTCCTGCTGGATGAGAGGTTGAAGTGCGGTGCATGTTTGTCTTCAGGACACTTATGAATTTCTTCTTTAGATTTGTATATTTTTTTCTCTCATTTGTAATTGTGAACTGCCCAAAGCGACTGGAAGTAGAGCAGCCCAAACATTTTATTTAAAAAAAACCAAATAAATATCAACTGAGTTTTAAAAATTCATAGTGGTGGTGGGATATATTCAAGAGTAGAACCAGCTACCAGCTGCCCTGAGTCCTTTGGGATTGGGCATCATAGAAGTCAAATAAATAAATAAATGGGAGACTTCCCTTTGATGGATATATTCACATGGCAGACCTTTCTCTAGGATACTTTAATCTGAATTCCTGCACTGAGCAATGGACTAGATCTGGTACTTAAAAATTCCCAACTCCATCCTTCGATGAAATTAGGGCATCATAAAACATGAGATAAACCCATACAAGAATGTGTGAGAGAGGAAGCACGTTTTTATTTGAAGAAGATTGCAGCACTGATCAACAGCATTTCCGTTTAGGAGCAACTATCTGATTCTTTTTCTCTGAAATCCCTAGTGGATATGAATATCAGATCAGCGCTATTTTACAGCCCTATGCATTATCCCACTTAAAATAACTTAGTAATCTCATTCATAGTCATAGGACAGAATGTCTCCATTTCCAGACTTTTGAACTCAGCATGGGTAGACAGTTCACCCCTTTAAGGCTTGGATAGATTAGATTTTATTGTAAAAATTGCTGGGAGATGCCTGGGAATGCAGGAAGGTATACTAAAAGCCACTAGACTCCTCTGCAATAAAAGCATTTTTCAATATCTGGAAAATATGATGCTGTGAGGCTATTTATTGACTGCCCTAAAGCTGACTGCTGCAGTGTTCTGTTTCTGTCTCAAACCCATGCATTTCAAGAATATATGGCTGTCAACAAACAGGGATTACCCTGTTGAAAGGAAACGTAGAGGGTGTCTGGAAGGGGTTCAGCTTCTCAGCCAGAGGGCCATTTTTCCTATGTTCTGCTTCTTCTTTGGAATCACCTCAAGCCTCTTGCTTTGGATTATAAGGCAAAGTAAATGAAGAACATGTTTGTGACTACCACAACATTGCAGAAACCAGCCTTATCTCTCATTCCAGTCATGTATCCTTACATGACTTTTTAATCCCTTAAATCCAACATTCAAAGAGCATCATCATTTCCCATTTTCTCATTTCAATATTATCATTTCATTATAACAGACTTTATGGCGAATCCTTATGAGGCTGAACCATTTTACTATTTTCTTCTGCATTTTTTGTTGGGAACATAGCTTCAAAATACTTTACAATTATCTCAGAATCTTAGTATCCATATTTCTGCCAGAAGCATATTCAGCTGTAAAAATTGTGCACTTACATTCTTACAATCTTTCCGTTGTGGTTATGCGACTAGCATAATGTCTTAAAAATTGTATTAAGATGCCTTCTTTTCTTTCCTAACTATAAGTGGATTTTCTTCCTCTATGATATTGAAATTATGCAAAAAAAACCATAGGTTGGTGTTGTGATTCCGTCTGAGGCCCCTCAGGGAACGGCTGATCCTCTGCCGGCTTCCTGCTCAGAGGGGGAGGATGAGGAACAGGAGGTTCAGGCAGACGAGGAGGAGGAATCTCAGGCTGAGGGAGAGGGAGGACAGCCAGAGTCCCCCGAGAGGGAGCTCTCCCCAGCAAGCAGCCTGGATTCCTTAGATGAAAATGCACAAGCAATAATCGATCTCCGGCAGAGAAGAGCAACACAACGAAGGGGACAATTAGCCAGGTACTTTCAGCACTAAAGAGGCAACAGCTGGGTTTGGATGTGGTGCTCTCTGGAAAGGCTGAAAAGGCAGACCCACCCTTCCTGGCTTGTGGAGTATTATCTTTGGGAGTCCTGGGACCTGGCTGTGATCTTTGGCGTCTTGGAATTCTGGTTTGTGACTTTGAATACTGAAACCTTGGGGGGGAAAGGTGTGGGTCTTATTCTCTACAGTGGTGGGTGTGCCAGCAAGAAGTCTGCTGGATTGTCTGGCCATCAGGACTCTGCTGTGAAGTCTCATAGCCTGCCTGTTGGGAAGAACAGGTTTTTCTCTGTGTTTATTTTTCAAACTATAAAGTGCTTTTGCTTTTACCAGCGTGTCTGGCTGCTTTTTCCAGTTGGTGTTGAAGTCTGGGGGCACCCAGACAGAACAGTTGGTAGAGAGTATATGGTGTCTATAAAGCTTAAAATAAATAAAATTGTTTTATACATACATCGCACCACTTGAAATGTATATTAGGATACCCTTCAGATGGTCTATAAATGTTTCTATCAAATGAAGAAAAATGGTATATTTAGTGATTACTATAGGTGGAACAGAATACACAGTCCAGAAAGATTCAAATAGTACCTATTTTCTACTCTTTATAGTGCCAGGATATTTTTTCCAGCTATTTTAGCATTTCAATTTTTAATTTTAATGTTAATATTAATTTTATTCTATATCGTTGGCTAATGTTATTTTTTCCTGCTGATTTTTTTGTTTTATTTTGAACTTTTTGTTTAGGTCTTAAACTGCATTAAAATTCATCAGAAGTGTTCCAGAGAGATTTCTATTATAACAATGTGCAAAACAATATAAACAGAAAGACAGGAAAATGAAATATTGGGAGTACTCTCATCCTAGACTTCTTTCTGCTTGACTACAGATTTTTGGCATAATCTTGTAAAATTAACTTAGGTTATTTCAGGCTCATCCTTTGGTATTGATAGTAGTTTGTCACCAAAGAACTACAACATTCTTTCATTACCACATCATACATTAAAGGAAAAAACATGTTGTCAATCCAAGGTGACGGCATTGTAGGAAACAATTTCAAGGTAAAATGTTTACAACCAATCATATTTCAATTAACTAGTGATGAAATGTATGGAATGGAATTAAATGAATTAAAAATGAAATTGGATTCTGAACTTTATGTAAGGGTCGCTGTGGGATGAGTGCTAGACAGAAGAAAATATTTTGGCTTTCTGGCAATCCAGCTGTAAGTGAGAGTGCGCTATTCATCAGTCTATAATTTGTCTAAGGAAGTATGTTCCAGATCCTAATCAATTGAGATGAAGTCTTACTGGACCACATTCAGGTCAACTTCTCATGGAAACTAAATCCACAATTCTCAGGGGAACACCAGGCAGGATAAGCTTAGTTAATACTGGAATGTGAGCATTTATAAAAGAAAGATCTCATGACACAGCATAGGATGCATAAAGCCATGAATGGAATGTCTCTACTGTACTGAAAGAATCTTTCAGAGCAAGTGCGGGTAGCCAATTTACTACCTGATGCCAATATTGGGCTTAGATCTCAGCACGTTAGTTTTCAAAACTGTTTTTGATCTGTATCCTACCATAAGTATCTTATGGTATCTGAATTTATCTGTATCTTACCATAGGTAAGGCCTCTGGAGTTTTACTCTGTTCTGTCGGGCTCTTTGGTAGAATCCTCCCAAAAATTCACAGGTATAAATTTCAGACACACACACGTTTGAAAATTCAAAACAATGTTCTTTATAATGAAAATTCACTTAAACCAAGCCCTCTTTTGGTATAGCAAAGAGCAGTCGTCTCCAAACAAACTGGTAATTTGTACAAGTCCCTTATCAGTTCTGTGATACTTAGCTTGCAGCTGTGAGGCAATTCACAGTCCTTCTTCTTTCACAAAGTGAAATACACTTTGCTCTGGTTTAGTTTCAAAGTGGGGAAAAATCAGCACACAAAGGTCAAAGTCAGCAAAGCAGGCACGAAACACAAAGATCAGATAATCCTCCACAATGGCCAAACCCACTAATTACCACAGCCCCACCCAACCACAGGTGGCCTCATTTTGTTTGATAATAATCTCTCAGTTGTTGCTGCCTATGCATCGCTCTCCACATGCGGGGCTGTATCATTAACTCTTGTTCCAAATCCAAAGAGGAGCTAGGTAAATGATCTCCTTCTGAGCTGTCTGCTACATTCTCCTCCACCCTGTCACTCATGTCTTCTTGGTCAGAGGAGCCTTCATTAGCAGATTCCACCGGGAGCAAAACAGGCCTGCAGCATGTGGATGTCTCCCCCACATCCACAGTCCTTGGGGCAGGAGCTGGGCCAGAGCTAACCACAACATCTTTTTTTTTTTATTTCCCTAAGATCTCTTCTGGGGCTTATGTCAAATCCAAGGACATTCCTGGAAATAAATATAAACCCGAGACTGGTATATTTCTCCCACCACAGCCCAAGCCAACTTGCCTGCTTTCTTTTAAATATTATTTAATACTTCAAAGTGGTTTTTTTTAAGTATCTCTCAAATTGAGCACATCTTCTGGTGACTGAATGGACCATGAAAAGCTTCTTTATTGTGCCTTTATTTACTTCTACTTCAAAACAAATAAATAAAACAATGGGAGTGTGGCATCTGCTAGAAAACAAGGAAACACTGGTGCTCACAGACTTCATACTTGGAAAATCAGTCTTAGTACCTATTAAGGTTATCAAAACCATTTGTCATGAGAAAAGACACTGTCACTCCTAAGCTGTAACTGCTGTTTGGTTGGTACAAACTGCTGTTTGATTTGCACATGTCAGGGATTACTCATAACCACTCATATTACAGTAGCTTTGCTGAATCCCTTCTCTGACATAACTGTGATTCTTACACTAGAGGTACAAGGGGAAACTAAGCCAAATATAGAAAGTTACAAATTCTAGATTCATCCTGACTATGCATCACTGTCTGACATTAAGCAGCAAAGTCTTTTTTTTTTTTTTTTGGTAAAAAAATCCTCAAAGAGAGAAGGAAGTTTGGAGACAGATAGGAAAGGGATGCTAATTGGCTATTGAATTTTAAGCATCATTACTTAATGGTTGGTTAGCACATGAATAAAGAACAGTGGAGAAGAAAGTCCGAGGGCCACCATGAATCATTTTTTAAACGCACAAAGGAGGGGTGAAATTGTTGGGAATGTAGGCATGCCCTGTACAGAAGAATTGTATCAATTCTAAGAACAGTCCTGAAAATAATTATGCAGATATGACTTCTTTAACTTTTTGTACAAGGCAGAAGGAAGGTTACAGGATCATTCCAACTGCAACATATTCATTGTCTTTTTAAAAGAACATGCACATTTGGGTCAGAGAGAGGTGGTATGCAGCAGGTTCTGACCAGTTCTGGATAACCAGTAGCGGAAATTTTGAGTAGTTCGGAGAATTGGTAAGTACCACCTCCCTGCCTCCCAAATCCCAACTGATCAGGAGGAAATGGAGATTTTACAGTATCCTTCCCCTGCTACGCCCACCAAGCCCACCCACCAAGCCAAGCCATACCCACCAAGCCACACCCACAGAAGAGGTAGTGATTTAGGTAGAACTCATATTCTTTGGGGGTCTGTTCAGTGGAAACTCAGAAAAGATATAGAATGTTCATCTGTCTGGAACCCATACCACATCTCGGACATCAACACCCTAGAAAATTTCCAAAGATACTTCACCAGAAGAGCCCTTCACTCCTCCACTCAAAACAGAATGCCCTATGAAAGCAGACTATCAATCTTAGGTCTAGAAAGCTTAGAACTACGATGCCTAAAACACGATCTAAGTATTGCCCACAAAATCATATGCTGCAACGTCCTGCCTGTCAATTACTACTTCAGCTTCAACCACAACAACACAAGAGCACGCAACAAATTCAAACTTAATATTAATTGCTCCAAGCTTGACTGTAAAAAATATGACTTTAGCAATCGAGTTGTCGAAGCGTGGAACTCATTACCAGACTCAGTAGTGTCAACCCCTAACCCCCAACATTTCTCCCTTAGACTATCCACAATTGACCTCTCCAGGTTCCTAAGAGGTCAGTAAGGGGCGTACATAAGTGCACTAGCCTGCCTTTCATCCCCTGTCCAATTGTCTCTCCTTATCTCATATATCATATATCTTTTCTTCCTTTCATATATCTTCTCCTCTACTTTTATCTTTTCTTTATATATAATACTTCATGTCTATCCTCTTCAATATGTATTGTGTATTGGACAACATAAATAAATAAATAAATAAATATTTATATTTTATTTACTTGACCTTTCAAATCCTAATTTTTTTAAGCAGTACATATGAAAATAGGATACTTATTTTACAACTAATATTTGTTCCTAGTTTAGAGGTTCCTTTGCTCACAACCTTAACAATTCCAGCTACAACAGTTTTGAATGCCTTAAGTTTTGCCTTTCAGAAAATAATATATTATGATATAAAAATCAAATAAGTTAACTTATTTGATTTTTATATCATAATATATTATTTTCTGAATAATATCAAATCAATTCGACGGTCCCTCTAAATGCAATTTTCCAAATGCTAAGGGTCTCCAAGTTTTTAACTAGGCAATTTCTCCAACCTTACTTGGAGATAGTATGAATTGGAGCTTATGAAGATAAACATGTGCTATACTATTGTGTTATAGTCTTTTGTTTCCAAATGCAACCAGACAGCATCAAGTAATTTATGAGGATGTGTGCCCTAAAACTGCTTTAACAATATGTCCACAAATAGGGCACATTTCATTAAGTTAAAGTATCAGATTTTTTTGGTGACAGTCCATTCAAGATATGCTCAATCTGTACAACAAACTGCAGTTTAAGAGGCGCAATGTTCAACCAAGACTCCTATGTACATATGAGTCATGCTTTCTCCATCGTACATTCTGTTCATTCTGTCACAATCAACACTATTTGTTTACTGGATTCATCAGAAATAAATAGTGGACAAAGCAAGAAAAAAATTCATATTATTTAGGCTTTAATAATACCAAACATGTCACAATTATTTTATTTCTTTTTTCCCCCCCAAATTCAATTATCAACTTCAAAGTTTGAAACCCTAATATTTTCCAGCCCTTCAAAATTCTGCAGCCTAAAAACAACAGGAAGTGAATCAGGCTCATAATTTTAGCATTTATGATATTTAATGTTGGAATAGTTGAGCCAAGCTCTGCTCCTCATAACTTCATTTCTCCTTGTGTTTTTGTTATAATGAAACTTTCTGGAGTTATTTTTTATAAGACCTTAGAGAGTTGTAAGAAGCAAAATGTAATTTATATGGAAAAATCCATAAATATGAACAATATTTATTCTATAAACACTATGCTTTACTTATGGCCCAGAATAATAATTTTAACTTAAAAAACCCCATTCCAATCTATTGTATCTTGTAAGATGTAACAATTTCAAATTCAGTCATATTGAAAAATATGTATTTCTCACAGTGGTTTCATTTGTATTCTTACCATAGTTATTAGATAATACGACCAAAGATTGTGATCCAGTCTCAACAAACAAGGAGCTAAATCTATAGGAAATTATCTAAAACTACCCTGTTTCCCCGATAGTAAGACACCCCCGATTGTAAGACGTATCGGGGGTTTCAGGGGGGTCGGCTAATATAAGCCGTACCCCGAAAGTAAGACATGTCTTACTTTCGGGGAAACACGGGGTATTGCCGCCTCCATCTCATCTAGCTGGACCTGGAGAGCGAGAAGGCGGCGAGGGTGAGGAAGGCGCTTGGGAGCGGCGCGGCGGGGAAAGCAGCAGGGGCGGGGGCCGCCTCCCTCCCTCCTTCCTTCCCAGCTGGCAGCGCACTCCGGGCCTCGCCGGCCGGCCGGCTCCCTCCCCGTCTGTCTATGTCTTTTTCTGACTCCAGCACGCACCGTTTTTTCCAATATAAGACATACCCCGAAAGTAAGACATAGTGGGGCTTTTGGGGATAAAAAGAAAGTAAGACACTGTCTTACTTTCGGGGAAACACGGTATGTCAACAGAAATGTGCATTGGAGATACTGGAAAGTTAATGTTGATATGTCATTACCGTAATTTTATAACATCAGCATTATATAATAATACAGAGTGGAGACTGAATAAGGCAACTCAGAGCTATTTTTTCATTCCAGATGCCTACTATCTGAATAAAGATTTCAACATATGTACTATATTATCCTTGTTAACATAATTAATTCTAACATTTTGCACATATCTTTGCTAAGAAGCAATTAATGCAGTATATAAAATATAGCAAGAAACAATAGCAGCTAATATGTAAATTAACTCAAAATAAGTAAATCAAGAACACAGTGAAAGTAATACAAAAAAACAAGTTTAAAAGATGTGTATTAATATTTTTCCATATGTGGAATTAGGGATTCCACTATCTTTTCTATAAATGCCTTGTCTTAAAAGACCTTTGTTTTCTAGAAACAAAAGGATATAGAATAACCAACAACATAGATATGAAGTCAGATATTATTCAGATACTACATGGCTTTTTATATGTAGCATTTAATTCAAGCCTTAAATGGCCAGTTTATTGTCATTCATTTCTCTTTTAATTCCAGCCAGCAGTGCTGGCTGTCAAATGTGCAATATTTCTCCAGTGCTTTAAATCACTTAAATCATATTCTGCATGTTCCCTCTCCAAAGTCCACAGTCAATTAAGCATAATCATTTCCAGGTTCAGATAATTTACTTCTTCTGACATTTTCACCCAATGGCAAGAAACAGGACCTAATCTTTTTTAATAACCAAAGCTGACAATTGTTTTAGTTCATTTTTTTGATAGTTAACCAAAGGTAATGGGGTCCATCTTTCAGGAAGTGGAATCCAGGAAGTGATCACTTTGGCGTCCTTAGCAACCTGCCAGTATACATGACATCAAAGTTCCGCCCCCGGAATCTCTTCGTGGGAGGGATTCCACAGCGCCTTCAAATGGAGGTCTTTTCATGTAAAAAAGATTTCTTTATTTTTACGAAAAAGAACGCCACAGCGGCGCCGCAACCAAAGGGAGGCCCTTTCACATGAAAATAAAAACTTTTATTTTTACATGAAAAGACATCCCTTTGCTTGCAGCGCCGCTGCAGTGTTCTTTTTCTTAAAAATAAAAAAAATATTTTTTACATAAAAACACCTCCCTTTGAAGGAGCTGCAGAATCCCTCCCACGAAGAGATTCCAGGGGCGGAGCTTTGACGTCACGTATACTGGCAGGTTGATAAGGACGCCAAAGTGATCACTTCCTGGATTCCATGGAATCCAGGAAGTGATCACTTTGGCATCCTTAGCAACCTGCCAATATACGTGACGTCAAAGCTCTGCCCCCAGAATCTCTTCATGGGATTCCCCAGCTCCTTTTGTGCCTCCCTCCCAGCCTCCAGACTGGCTGACAGCTCCCCGGTGTTCGCCTTCCTCCGCCGCCACCGGCGCCTAGCTCCTCCTCCTCTTCTCAGCAGAAGACAGCCGGGCAGTGGCCAAACTAAATCACGAATTTTACAAAAAATTCGGGTTTGGGTCCAGCATGCCGAACACCACAAAATTCGGTACAGACCCGAATTGTGCAGGTTCGGTTCGCCCAACACTACTTACAAGCCAAACTTTTCAGTAAAGTCTAATAGATGTCATGAAATTTTAACTCCTAATGTTGGCATGTTTCAATTTTAAAAGTGAGACTCTCTTTTAAAGAAAGACTAGAAGTATAGTATCTTTACCTTAGTACTCTAGTAACGTATTTATTAAAATATTCTAATTTTTTTTCAGACATACGGTTTGCAGATCAGACGTATCTGTCTGAAGCATTTGGCTAGTCATTATTCCTAACAGAATGCCAGACTAATCTGATCTTTCATCAGTGGGAGCAAACTAATCAACATAGAACAATTTGTCATCTAATATCAAGGAGACTGTTGATAGCTTTTAGAGTTGCCTAAATGCAAAGATGGACTGAAGAACCTGAAATTAAATATTGACAACACAGTGATATATTCAGCTAGTAAAAGTCTGACTGAAAGACTGGGGTATTACCTGTTCTGAGAGCAATGTTCTTATTGATTTTTATCCATCCTTGGATTTTAGTTGATGCTATTTGTGCAACTCTATGTATGATAACCATTGTGACTTATACTGAGTTTGTCTGATTTGGCATCTATTATCACTAGTTTGCTTACATGACATTTAAACAATCACAAGGTATTTTACATGGAGGTGTACTTGAAGACTGTATAAAAACTCTGGTTAGTACAAAATTTGGCCTGCTAAATAGTAGCAGCATAAGTCGAAAGACCTGTTTTACTTCTACAAATAATTATTTTTGACTGGTTGAACATTAATAGTTTAATATCAAAAAGAGGTCTTAATTGTGATGAAAAAATGTACCAGAAATAGATCCTGTCCACAAAGGGGAAAAAAACTACTCAACAGGACTATGCTGTAGTAAAGTGATTTTATATGTCCAAGTAGGAATGAATTCAAATGTCTATCCAAGCACAATGCTCAGTGAGTGAGCACCAGATTACAAATACAAAGGGAATGAATAAACGTAACCACTTAATTTGTTAATAATTTGTTAAGATCTTACCAACACAATAAAGATTCAACTGAGCTAGACCATCTGTCTAAGAAAACCCAGCTTTCTGTAGAGAGACAGACGGCTATGATTTGTTTTCTACACAGGCATTAGCCAAAACAAACTCAAGTTACATTACCATTTTGGCTTGAAGCAGTGTTTATTTTTATTTTCTTTATTTTACAAGGCATATAAGCCATTCCACCAAAAGTCAATCGGGTATTTGAGACACTGAAAACTATTGGAAAGTACAAATGCACAAGGAACCAGAAACAAGTATTGTAAACTGTATAACCAGAGAGAGGAAACTACTAGTATATAACTATGGAAATAGGTGTCTGGATAGAAAATGGGTTGCTTTTGGCTTGCTAAATCTCTAAAAGAAAACAAATTTAGTTTAGAATGCCTAAAAATGCCCCTTGGGCAAAAGCAATGATGGGATGCTGCCCCCATGGGGGGAGGGCACAGTGGGGGTACTAAGTTTATGCACTATTTATTGAATACTTATTAGATTTTTTTATTGTCCTTCCTTCTCTAATACCTTAGTACGATCCTTAATTACTTTTAAAATAGGAAATAATTAAATAAATTTTCCCATAAATTATTTTAATCATTTTAATCATTATTTAGAACTGAACCTTTATAGCAATTAAAGAAAATTGAGCTACTTGCCTAATCTGTTATCATACTGAACCTTGTGGATTTAGCGCAAAACCTTAAAATGTTACTGTGCTCCTCAACAAATAATGCTATCTATCATTTGTCCTTTTTGTAGCTTTCAAATAATGTGACTTAATCAACTGAAAAAGAGTCCAAACACCTATTTGAAAACTTGTCTTGGTCAGTAAGCCACTCCCACCCAGTCACAAGACTTTTAAGCCCCTCCCCCAGTCACATGATTGTCAACCCATTCCCACCTGGTCACATGTATGCCAAGACACTCCTACTGGTCACCTGACCATCAAGCCACACCCACACAATGTACCAAACCCACAGTGTGGTAGTAAAAATGTTTGCAGTCCTTCATCGGGCAAAAGCCTCAACTTGTTAAATCCATACAACATATGAATAATACTTTGTCAATATTCTGCACGGACTGAGTGATGAACATTTGGGCTAAGTTTATTAGTTTTTCAGTATCAACAGCTTAACTGGAATAGTCAAAATGGTTTACTAAAGCTTTGCTGAGATTTTCCTGTCTGCAAAGGTTTATCTGCAGAGGGGAGGGGTATATATTTCATTTGCATTGTTAGATGATCCCGTTATTAACCAAACCACTTTTCTTATTAATTACTTCATGTTCATTACTGAGACATAGGCAGCTGCTCTTCATTAATTGTCTTGGAAACCACGGGACTGATTCCTGTGATGTAATGGCATAAACAGTTGGCTCTTCTCTAACCTTCCACCCACAAGGTCTAAATATGGAGCATGGCAAATCTCTACAGATTGCAATGAACAGGATAGGCTCAAAATGGGCTCCAGTTTCGAGTCTTGCTTGATTGCACCAAACAACAAAAATGTGCTCTTGTGCTTTTTTTTTTTTACTCTTTTATAACAAGGATAATAAATATGACTCAGATGCACATGCTGGCTATGTAAGTGCTTCATGTTGGCTATCACTTTATGGCCCTAGGAAGAAGCCAAGGCAAATAAAAATTGTTTTTGTGTGCATACTACATTTCTAGAGCAGGGAAAAGTTTTACTGTTAGAGCCAGTGGAAATGATAATTGAAGCAGACAAGTATTGTTGAATCTTTCTTCTTTCCTGTATTGTTACAGATAATCTTCAGCCAAAGCTCTTTTTTTGAACCGATAATCTGAGATTTGCTAACAGACTTCATCATCTCAGCACAGTCAGGCAAGTAATGGAATTAAAAAGGAACCCTTGTAAATACAGGTAGTCTCTGCTTTTTCTTTCCCTAGTATAAGTTTCATTGCAAAAAAATATCCAAGCTTTGTTGTAGCCCTGGCACAAAATTGGTAGGGAGTGTTCCAAATGTATGCATTTACACACATACCTGCCCAACTATTATAACATTGTGTATAAATTGCATGAAGAACTTATTATGAATAGCATAATGCAGCCATATCCACCTGCTAACTTCTATGCTTGGCTACTTTCCATAAGAGTTATGGTGGCACAGTGGTTAGAATTCAATATTATGGGTTAATTCTGCCATTTGCCAGTAGTTTAAATTTCACCAGGCTAAAGGTTGACTCAGCCTTCCATCCTTCCAGATGTGGTAAAATGAGGAGCCAAATTGTTGAGGGCAATATACTGCTACTATATAGCTACTTAGAGAGGGCTGTAAAGTGGTATATAAGTCTAAATGCTACTGCTATAGTCCTTCAGTAGCATGGAAAATGGAAGTTGAATTTCAACTCCTGTAGAAAATATCATATAGAGAAGGCTGACCTTGTAACTAATCCCAATAAATTCTCATATTCCTGTCCATCAATCCAATGAATATTAGAGGCCCTTATTTGATGAACTACCCTGTTTCCCTGAAAATAAGACGTACCCTGAAAGTAAGGTTTGTCAGAGGTTTTGCAGAATTTGCTAATATAAGGCATCCCCCCCAAAATAAGGCATAGTCAAGTTTGCATTTGGTACGGTGGAAAAACATACGGTACCATTCAAAGCTTTTCATAGCGGTACCGTAATAATGTGGCGTCCCCTGCTGGCCCCTTCCATCGCTTTGTACCGTCCAGTACAACAGACACAGTCTGCTGCTGTCTCATCACCATTACAGTCTCCACTACAGTGCATAGACTGTAGTTCCTCTGGTGGCCGGAAACTGCAATAGCGGGAGTATACTGTTGTACCATATAAGTGCCGTCGTTTGTGTGTGTGGGTGCCATACTGACAGGTACCGTACCGTAATCAGTGTACCGTACGGTACACTTTCTTTGGGGGTGTCAGCTTTTCTGCCTGTGAATTTGTCTTATTTGAGAAATATAAGGCACCCCTTGAAAATAAGACGTAGCACAACTTTTGGAGCAAAAATTAATATAAGACAGTGTCTTATTTTCGGGGAAACACGGTAAGATCTCTCCTCTCATGAAACATACACACACACAAACACACACACACACACACATACACATGACCTGGGAAGATATTTCTTTTGTTGTTGTTGTTGTTGTTGTTGCTTCTTTCCCTTGTTCCAATTTCTCTTGCATCTCATTCAGTGATGGAATTTTACAGGCAGCCAGACATCCAGAGTGCAATGAAATCACGTTCTATTTAAAGAAGATAAGTCATGGATTCACTAGGACATTGGGAATAAGAGACCAGTGTATTAATAACTTTGGAATAAAGAGTTTTTTTCAATACCTTATTCTTAAATGACATTTAATACTTTTTTGCGTATATATGTTGAAGTACAATATAAACCACATCATATGTACATGAAATCCGAAGTTGATTTAAATGATATGACTTTAGTTATTAAACCTTACGAGCTGTCAATGGGTATTTTACCATTTTCAGTTAGTCTACAATTATCAATCAAGTTTATGTTCCTTCTTCCTTCCCCTCCCTTCCCTAGAGTGTATCTACAATTCTTCCTTGTACTTCTCACTCTAATAATGAATTTCTATTCAAAACAGTACAGAAGTATTACAAAGCACTATTCCATTTATTCCTCCTTAATTTAATCTATAATTAAAGCACAAAGAACTTACTGCTTGAAAGCAAATTAAAATAGCATTCATTAGTTGATGTTGCCACCAGTGTGAACAAGGCAAAAGATAACTTTTTCCTTACTGAATGGGAATTATTTCCTAAGACATTATGATGATGAGCATTGGTGGGAAAATATTATATTGTCCAATCAGGAACCATCATTTTAAGTCTACTTGTAGCTAATTTTGGAAATTTATTAAGGAGTTTCGTTGCTGCCTCAGAGACACCATCATCATTCCAGTACTGAAAAAATTCTCAGTCTAAGTTTCTAGTTTTATTAATATAAATGGAGCATAAAATATTTATTAGTTGGAAAAAATGGTGGAAAAAAGCTAAAGAACTATTACTGTGAAAACTCTTAGAAAAATACTCAGCCAGCGTTACCCAATAAATTCAGCCATTATTTCAGGAAGAATATTTTACTGCAGAGGAGCTTGAGAATAATAATTTTTTATTTTGCATGTTGTTATGGAAAAGTACTTTGTGTGAGGGAGAGAGGGAAAGAGACTAAATATGCACGGAGTACTCTGAAAGAAAAACCAGTAAATCAAGTGAAACTCTTTTAATTTAGGTACATATTTTCCTCCTGCCATGAGCTGCTTGTCCTTTTTTTTTTGCAACATAACAAAAAAATATGTTGATATTTAGAAAAAACTGGACTGTATCCTGGGAATTTTGGTTTACAGTAACCAAGTATTCTAAAAATGTCATTGATAAAACTAGAACAAACTGGCAGAGAGAAATGTTAACGTAATGTCCTAATGATGCAAGGGGTTCATAAGAAAACTATTACAAATAGTCCTCAACTTACAACAGTTCACTTAGTGATTGTTCAAAGTTACAACGGCACCGAAAACTGTTTTTCACATTTATGACCATTGTAGCATCCCCATGATCAAAATTCAATTATGTACTTGGCAGCCAGCTTGCATTTATGATAGTTGCAGTGTCCGATGGTCATGCAATAACCTTTGGTGACCTTCTGATAAGCAAAGTCAATGGGAAAACCAGATTTACTCAACGACCATGTTACTAACTTAATAACTGCAGTGATTCAGTTAACCACTGTGGCAAGAAAGGTCATAAAACGGAACAAAACTCATTTAACAAATGTCTCACCTAGTAACAGAAACATTGGCTCAATAAATTGAGAGCTACCTGTTTAGAAGTTCACAGTAGTAAAATAACGGAATTGAATTTACAAATACTACTCAACTCTGGGAATAGGTTAGCCAATGTAAATTCCCAAGCCAGCTAACAGTCCAAGGAGAAACACTAGGAAATGGAATCCTGTATCAAACCCATGTTTTGGTTTAACCTGTGGAATCTGAAGAATAATACTTCTATTTTGCAGGGTGCCAGAAGCCATTGCTGGCAGCAGAAGAGCTCAAAAAAGTAATTAAGTGAAAATTATCCTGTCCTTTTGCATTATACTTTACAAGTGTAATACGAGGAAGTATTTTTAAATAGTAGAGCTCGTAAAGAATTCAACTACTTGGCTAAACTTACAATGGATGTTTAGTAACAGGAAGGTTGGTAAAATGTGACAGCGCTAGCCCTGAATGAAGTAAAATGTATTATGCTTGGAAACTGACAGTCATTCCTGGATACCCAAAATTTTATTTTAATCTTCATTGCAATTAAAGATACATATAGAAATAACTGTTTGCTTCCTAAGTGATTCTTAAATTTGAAAAAAAGATAGGTATTTTCTTTCAGGAAATGAGCTTAAATCTGTCATCTAATTCTCACAGAAAACTTTATTCTGTTGTTGATTTTGTTGAAAGAAAGAACACAGGTGAAACTTGAAAAAATTAGAGTATCGTGCAAAAGTTCATTTATTTCAGTAATGCAACTTAAAAGGTGAAACTATCTTGCAAAGCAAGATAGTTCAAGCTGTGATTTGTCATAATTGTGATGATTATGGGGTACAGCTCATGAAAACCCTAAATCCTCCATCTCAGAAAATTAGAATATTACATGCGATCAATAAAACAAGGATTGTACATAGGACAATATTGGACCTCTGCAAAGTATAAGCATGCATATGTTCTTAGTTACTTGATTTGGGTCCTTTTTGCAGCAATATTGCCCCAATGCAGTGTGGCATGGAAGCTATCAGACTGTGGCACTGCTGAGATATTATGGAAGACCAGGATGCTTCAAGAGCGGCCTTCAGCTTTTCTGCATTGTTCAGTCTCGTGTCTCTCATTTTTCTCTTCCCAATGCCCCATAGATTCTTTATGGGGTTCAGGTCAGGTGAGTTTGCTGACCAATCAATCAAGCACAGTAATCCCACCATCACTGAATCACGTTTTGATGCTTTTGGTAATTTGGACAGGTGCCAAGTCCTGCTTGAAAATGAAGTCAGCATCCACATAAAGCTTGTCTGCGGAAGGAAGTATGAAGTGCTCCAAAATCTCCTGGTAGATGGCTGTGTTGACCTTGGTCTTTATGAAGTACAGTGGACCAACACAAGCAGGTGACATCTATAAATCTATGGGGCATTTTATTGATCTCATGTAATATTCTAATTTTCTGAGATGGTGCATTTGGGATTTTCATAATTGTCATCACAATTATGACAAATCACGGCTTGAACTATCTTGCCTTGTATATAATAGTCGCTCTCATATATTACATTACACCTTTTAAATTGCACTACTGAAATGAATGGACTTTTGCGTGATATTCTAATTTTTCAAGTTTCACCTGTATGCCTACGGGCTTTTGATTAATTATGATGAATATTATAATTATTTTATTGTATTTTAGGTTACTCACTGGTTAAAGAATTGTTTTTGTTTTTGTTTCATGATTTCTGACATGAAAGTCAGAAAAAAATGTGTATCAGAATTCAGCAGAGAAAGCCACATCATGAAAAATGGTGCCAACAGAATAGCCCAGAAATTCAGGTAGCAGTTTTTACATTCAGCCTCTTATTTTCCATTCATTCCTCCTGAATAAACCCAGTTTTCTCATTTCAAGAACACAGTAGGAGTACAAACAACATTACAACCTTTTCAGCAGTCTTCTTTCCAGTACTAAATTTATATTTTAATTTTAGTTTTGACCTTCCTTAGACTGTTTATTTTGCTGTTTATTCTGAAATGCATCAGCTAAAGAGAATTTAGCAGTCAAAAAATATAATGCGGGGTGCAGGAAAATAAATATTGGTTTCATTCCGCAACGAGAAAATCAACTCTTTAGCCAATTTTTTTATCCACTGGAAATTTTTTCAAATTAAATTTTCTACTCTTGTTCTGTAAGCTGTGGGTGCCATCTAGTGCCCAAAAATTGCAGTAGATTCTTCAGTTTGTGACTTAAGGTGGGGCAAAGAGAAAAGCAATTTTGCTGAACTCAACCTTATTTCCAAAAAAGCTTAAATGGGCATGAGATTTGTGCTAGTATCTCTACCCATTACCATCCTTTTAATGAGAAGTGGTATTAAAGTCTTAGGGTTCACAGCCCAAGATTTGTTTTTTGCCTTGGTTTTATATACGACTGATTCCCTGAAGGAAAAGGATAGAGGAAATGTAAAGAGACCCTATATTAGGGGCCGGCAAACTTAAACACTCAAAGAGCTATTTGGACCTGTTTATCACAGGGGGAAAAAACCACCAGGAGCCACAAAACCTGGGTAGGCTGGCCAACTCGACATCACTCACTCCCACCCAGTCACATGACCGCCCCCTAGTCACGCCTACCCAGCCAGTCATTATAACAGAGAACTGGATACCACAAAACCGTTCTCTCTTCCTCTCTCTCTTCCTCTCTCTTCCTCTCTCTCTCTCTCTTTCTCACTCCCCCTCTCTGAATCTCTCTCTCCCCCCTATCCCTCTCCCCCAGGGGTGGGGTGCTGCAGGGGGGAACGCAGTGGGGTAGCAAAAATGGAGTTCCACCCCAGAACACCCAATTTGCACTGACAGATGTTGAAAGAAAATGCAGGGCATCCTGTATAAGCCACGCCCACAGTGTGGTAGTAAAAAATTTGGTAGCCCTTCACTGCTCTCTGCATCTCTCTTTGGCTCTCTCTCCCCCCCCCTTTCCTCTCTATCTCTCCCTCTCTTTGTATCTCTCTCCCCTTCTCTCCCTCTTTGCATCTCTATGTCTAGGTCTCTCCCACCTCTCCCTTGTCTGTGTATCTCTAACTCTCTCCCTCTCTCCCCCTCTCTGTATCTGTCTCTCTCTCCCCCTCTATCTCTGTCTCTCTCCCCCTCCCCTCTCTCCCTCCCCCCTGTATCTGTATCAATGTCTCTCCCCCCCCGCTCCCTTTTCTCTGTATGTCTCTCTCCCACTCTCTCTCTCTGAATCTCTGTCTCTCTCACCCCTCTCTCTCCTTCCCCCTCTCTCTTCCCCCTCTGTATCTATCTCTGCCCCTCTATCTCTGTATCTCTCCCCTCTCTGCAGCAATGGGCTACAAGCTGGAACATTAAATTGCACTCGCCGCAGCGGCTCGTAAGTTCTTGCAGGACCAGCACAATTTTGCTGCTGCACCTATAAAGGTAGCAAAATTGTGCCTGTGTTTCGGCAAGGTTTTACCTGCAGCTCCATGTGCGATTTTGCTACCTCCACAGGTGCAGCAGCAAAATTCCGCTGGTCCCGCAAGAACTTACAAGCCACAGCAGCAAGCACAATTTAGCATTCCGGCTCATAGCCCACTGCTGCCTCTTTGTATCCCTGTCTCTCTCTTCCCCCTCTCCCACACACCCCTCTCTGTATCTCTCTTTTCCCCCTCTCTATCTCTCTCTGTCTTTCTATCTCTTTATCTCCCCTCTCTTTTTATCTTTGTCTCTTTCTCCCCCTCTCCCCCACCCCTCTCCCCCACTCTCTCTGTATCTCTCTCTTCCCACTCTCCATCTCCCCCCTCTTTCTGTATCTCTCCCCCTCGCTCTCTCTGTATCTATGTCTCTCTCCCCCTTTCCCTCTCTATCTCCCTCCCCTCTGTGTATCTCTCTCCCACTCTCCCTCTCCTTGTCTCTATGTCTCTCTCCCTCCTCTGTATCTGTCTCTTCCCTTCTCCTGTCTCTCTGTCTCTCTCTCTCTCCCCCTCTCTCTGTATCTATGTCTCTTCCCCTCTCTATGCTCTCTGTATGCCTATCTCTCTCCCTCTCTCCCCTTCTCTCTGTAGCTCTGTTTCTCTCTCCCGTGCGGCATCTCCCTCCCCCCTCTCTTCCCCCTCTGTATCTCTCTCTGTCTCTATATCTCTATCTTCCCCCACTCTGTATCTCTCTCTTCCCCCTCTATCTCTCTCTATCTCTCCCTCTCTCTGTGTTAAAGTCATGACTGCATCAAAGAGAGTGGCCTGAAGAGCCATGGCGGATGAACATCCTCCTTGATCTAAGAGCATGAGGGGCATCCCAGGTAGGCAGGTGGACAGTTCAGGAGATCTGAGCCCATGTGGGATCTCCAGGGCTATGTGGGGAGCATCCACATTGGCCCTTCCCCACAGACGTTTGCAAGGAAGGAAGGCAAGGCAGGCGGAGGAGGGCGGGGTAGAAGCCATTCTTGGGAGGGGTAAATCAGCCACTGCTGGGCTCTGGGGATGAATTTCTCTCCCTTTGGGGTGCTGGGGAGAAATGGCTGGAGGAAGGAGGGATGAAGAAGAGCAGTGGCGGCAACAGAGCAAAATTGGAAGTTCTTGGAAGGTGAGGCATGGAAGGGAAGCAAAGGTTCTTTTGGGGGGGAGTAAAATTGTCAACATCTCCCCCCCTTTTACCTGCATCCAGGTAAGCTTACAAGAGGACCATCACCACCTGGATCTTTTCATCAGCTGCAGATTTAAGGTCTCTCAATTCTTCCCCCTCCTATCTGAAAGAGAGCACCGACTTTCTTCCCTCCCCCTTAATCCCTTCCCCAGTCCTCATTCAATGCAGAACTGCTAGGGTGGAGGTCCTTTTCCCCTGCAGCTGCCTGCTGAGCAGCCAGTGGGGGGCCAGCTGAACTACCCCCTCCCCAGAAGAGAAAATCCCCCTTTCTGCCTCTGCCTTTCACAGTGGCTGTTGCACTGAGGCCCAAAAAGTTCCATCCTTCTCCCAAAGCCAGGGAGGCTGGGGACACTTCCAGTTCCTACCCTTCCTTCCAATATCATCTCCAGTAAGACTGAGCTGGAGCCCCTTTCCACAGCAGTCACAACACCCTGAAAGAAGTTTCCATCATGGGATTCAGCAGCCCTCCCCTCCACCCTCCCTGTTATTTAGACATCCTTGTCTTGTTCAGAGGTCTTTGTGGTTTGATGAGGTCACTAAAAGGAAGCCTGTTTCTCTGGGGCCAACACATGTGCAGTGCCAGAAACTCGGCATCTGCAGAAGAGCCACACTCAAGGGGCCAAAGAACTGTGTGTGGCTCGAGAGCCACAGTTTGCCGACCCCTGCCCTATACCATTTCAGATAAGTGGCTGTCCATTCTCTTCTTTAAAATTCAATTCAATTCAATTTATTAGATTTGTATGCCGCCCTTCTCCGAAGACTCGGGTGGCTTAAAAACTCCAGCGATGAAGCACCCACAACTTCTTAAGGCAAGCTGTTCCACTTTTAGGAAGTTTCTTTGCACTTTTTCCAAAGTCTCAACATCTTTTTTGTAATTGTGGTGGCCAAAACTGACTGCAGTACTTCAGGTGTGCTCTTGCTAAGGTTTTATAAAGCTGTGCTAATATTTCATGTGATTTTGATTCTATGCCTCTCTTTATGCATCCAAGGACTGTATTATTTAAGCCACTTGTCATCATTTTATTGTAGTAATTTCCAAGTAACCTTGTGTGGCCCTTTAGGTTTTATAAAAAGACAATAAATTCACTACCACTATTGCTATCACTCCAAAAACTGTGTTGCTAAGCAACGCCTGTAGGCTTCAGCCGCAAACCTCCAGCACTATTGCCATTCCACTATCTTCCAAAGAGTTAATCAGCCTGCCAGGTAATCCTTTGCAACTGACAATGGTTTTATTTATTTATTTATTTTATTTTATTTATTTTATTTATTTTATTTATTTTATTTATTTTATTTATTTTATTTATTTTATTTATTTTATTTATTTTATTTATTTTATTTATTTTATTTATTTTATTTATTTTATTTATTTTATTTATTTTATTTATTTTATTTATTTTATTTATTTTATTTATTTTATTTATTTTATTTATTTTATTTATTTTATTTATTTTATTTATTCTTTGTCCAATATACAATACATATGAAAGAGAATAGACATTAAGTAATATATATAATGATAGAAAGTAAGAAAGAAGAGAAGTAGGAGGAAAGGAGAGAAAATGTATGATATATGAGATAAGGAAAGAAGATTGGACAGGGGATGAAAGGCACATCAGTGCACTTATGTACGCCCCTTACTGGCCTCTTAGGAACCTGGAGAGGTCAATCGTGGAGAGTCTTAGGGAGAAATGTTGGGGGCTGGGGGCTGACACCACTGAGTCTGGCAATGAGTTCCACGCTTCGACAACTCTATTGTTAAAGTCATATTTTTTACAGTCAAGTTTGGAGCAGTTGATGTTAAGTTTGAATCTGTTGCGTGCTCTTGTGTTGTTGCTGTTGAAGCTAAAGTAGTCGTTGACCGGAAGGACTTTGCAGCATATGATCTTGTGGGCAATACTTAAATCGTGTTTTAGGCGTCGCAGTTCTAAGCTTTCAAGATCCAGGATAGTTAGTCTATTTTCGTAAGGTATTCTGTTTCGAGTGGATGAGTGAAGGGCTCTTCTGGTGAAGTACCTTTGGACATTTTCGAGAGTGTTGATGTCTGAGATGTGGTGTGGGTTCCAGACAGATGAGCTGTATTTGAGAATGGGTCTGGCATAGGTTTTGTAGGCTCTAGTCAGTAGTGAGAGATTGCCAGAGCAGAAGCTACATATGATCAGGTTAACAACTCTGGAAGCCTTCTTGGCGATATTGTTGCAGTGGGCTTTAGCACTTTTATTTTATTTTATTTTATTTATTTATTTGTCAAACAATTATAGGGTGATAATTTGTACATATAAAACATTAGATAAGTAATGATAAAAAGTAGACAATAGGACAGGGACGGTAGGCACAATGGTGCACTTATGTTTTTAATCAATCAATGTGGTCCTTTCCATTCTACAAATTGTGCAGGCTTAATCATAACCTATATCCAATTTAAAATAAAGATTTGTCATCTAGCACCCCAACTGCAATCTTCTCTGAGATAAATTTTGGCAATAGTCATCTGTGCTTTAGCTACATCCTTTCTTCTAGCAACGCATTTGTCATTAGTACAAATTTTATTATTTCTTTGTTTTACTTCTGAGCCGTCCAACTCAAAAAATGACTTTGGGTGGTTTCACAAAATTAAAAATGTTATTTAAAAAAGCACAATTGGCCCCAGGGAATTAGAAAATAAATAAATAATTCTCCACCTCATCTCCAACCTAGAGGATCTGCCAGACCTCAAGCCCGAGGCTGATAGCTCTCTGGATAGAACCAAAAGTATAAATGTAATAAATAATAAACCAGTCATGCATTCATTTATGTTTAATCCCAAATTTGTACCTGGATATTCTCCACAAAGTAAGATAGTAATGACACATCTTGAAGTATTTGCACCTGGTTGCCAGTGGTTTGCTGATCTTAATTTAAGATATTGATATTAATCATTAAATGATTTAGCTTTTAAAGTTTTTGGACCTCTCTCTGTAAAGGACTACAGGTAATCCTCATTTAATGACTGTAAATCAGATTGACAACTGGGCATTAAGCAAAGTAGTTAATAGCTAAAAATCATGTGACTCCAACTGTGCTTATGATTTTACTTCATCTTACCAGTCCTGTTCAATGCCAGAAGGATAACACCCCAAACACCTGGGTGAGCCCAAATGGCAGGGAAGGCTCGCAGAACTTGATTTACAAAGGAGGTGAGTGAAAAAGCAAATCTTATAAGCTTTCACACACACACACACACACACACACACACTGTGGTCTTGGGAATGCTCATCCTGCAGTGCTGGTATAATTAGAAAAAAGAGCTGTTTGTATTGCAGGCAGCTTGTCCTTATCTAGAGTCAAACTTCATTTGGACCTTCTTAACTCTGGGGACTGCCTGAAATGTCAAGGGAAGCTCTGTTAAAGACTAATTTCATCATTGCGGCTTTTTGGTTTCTATCCAGGGGTAGGTCCTTGGCAGTTCAGACTGGATCGCCCAAACAGTAGCAACCAGTATTGGGTTGCTAGTCGGTATGAGCCACCACTGCACACCAGTAGTAAAACCAGCGATGCCCGTACAGCTCTGGGTGACCGGCGGGCGGGTGGGCGGGCACATCCCGGTGAGATTTTGCTTCTGCACATGTGCAGGGAGCAAATTCTTGTGAGAGGATGCATGTGTGCATGAGATTTTGGGAATTTTTGGCTTCCATGCATGCACCGAAGCAAAATCTCCCCGGGATGCATGTGCCCCCCCGCCGGTCACCCGGAGTTTCACACACATCGTACCAGTAGTGGTAGTAAGTAGGAACCCCCGCCTGGTAGCCACCCACTGGTGACGTCACGATAGCATCACAGATCCAGTTTGGTCAGTGCCAGTCCATGGGCACTGCCATGTTTTTTTAAAAAAAATATTTCCAAAGGTTTCACTGTTTGGAAGTGTTTCCCAGGTTTATACTTATGTTTATTCCTTCACCTGAAGCACCGCTGATCAGCTTCTCAGCTGTGTTTTGGGCTGCTACTAGCTACTGAGCATGCGCAGAAGCAGAATTCCACAAGGGGTCATGCGTGTGGGCGTGAGTGGAGTGCATGCGCGCACAGGAAATGTTGGGAGGCAAACCGGTGGCGAAGGTAAGTAGAACCAGGGGTGGCCTACTGCCCGGATGGGAGGAACACAGTGGGGTAGCGAAAATGGAGCTCCACCCCAGATCACCCAATTAGCACTGAAAGATGTTGAGAAAAAATGCAGGGCGTCCTGCATAAGCCACGCCCACAGTGTGGTAGTAAAAATTTTAGTAGCCCTTCACTGAGTGGAACCTACCCCTGCTTTTATTTATTTATTACAATGTGTATCCCAACTGGCTCTTGACAGCATGGAGAAAGGGGTGAAAAGATTCAGGAAAATGAGTCGCTTCGAGAAGGGCAGCATAGAAGTCTAAGTAATTATAATTAATAATAATAAAGTGTTGAAGGTAAGTGTGGTGCCTAAGCAAAAAGCAAGTAAGCTGAATTAGAGTATTTCTCTCTCCGTTCCAATTGAGACCATGTGCTATAATTGTGTGGTATACTTTTTTTTTTTTTGCAGGCCTGAAGACGGTATACAATCTTTGCAGGGGAGGGAATCCTGTAAGGGATTAGTAAAACAAAAACCAAAAGTGAACTTACTTTTGTTTATTTCATTTAAAGTTAAATGCAATGAATAAGATTACCTACTGAATTGGTTGCCTTTTTTTTCCCCCACACCAAAAATTACAAAGTAGTTTTAACTCTGGAATGGTTTCACGGGCTACACCCAAACTTTACGGAGCCTCAGGTTCTCCGCTCCTATTCTCAAATTCAAAAGCAGAAATGTGCTTCAAAGGCTTCTTTGAAAGGAAAAAAAAATACAGCGTAAACTCAAATCATCACCTTTGCCCTAGTAACCATTCTAGACCCTGCAGCCAGGCAAATGGAACTAGTACAGGCAGATTATAGGTGTTTCCTGCAATTAATGGTCTTGCCATCGCAAAAATTGGCAAGCAGCCCTCATATAATGCAAGCAAAGAATATAAAATATGCTACTTCTTGGCTGAAGTCCTATTACCTTGAAACAGATGGCTAAGATGCTTTGAATAGGAGCTCTATCCAAGCAAGGTACATCAGTTTTAAATGAAATAAACTTCATGTTTGATCTCTGTAATGAACATTCGTGTCCTCACAGGGTTTATGTTAATGAAAGAGGGTTGTTTAAACAGATCTCTCTTACCCTGGGAATCCTCCATATAACAATATGGGGAGGACATACAAAAAAAGCCAAAAATTTTAATGTGTTCTTAGTTACTCCATCATTTTTTCAATGGCAGCAGGAGCTGCTGCTGCCTGCTCTAAGACTGTTTGCTTAGCATATTACAATGGTTATTGTTTACACCATTTACCATATTTTTGGAATATAAGACAAACCTTTTTCCCCCCTGAAAGAGACTGGGAATTTGGGTGTGTCTTATACTCCAAATGTAGCTTTTTCAAAACTTTTGTTTCCAGCCCTAACAAGCTTACAGGATTTTTTCACTGTTATTCCAAAAAGTTTTTTCTAGCCCTAAGTTTTTGCAGGCTTGTTTTCATTGCTATTCCCTCCAAAAATGTTTTTTTTTTCCAGCCCTAACCAGGGAATAAAATAATGTGCTGAAGCTGACCAGACTGAGGACACAAACCAGATGACTACCTGGTAGGTAAATTCCCCCCCACCTATTTTCCTCTCCAAAACTAAGGTGCGTCTTATACTCTGAAAAAAATATGTTAATCTTCACAAGATACACTGAAACACAAACCATCCACAGATAACACTTTAAAATTCAGTAAATGGATTTTCCAAGATGCTTTCAAAATAGGTTTCAAATGCTTTCGGTTTCCAGGAACATATGATAGATACATATTCTGCCAGAGAGAAAATCCCTGAGGATGGGCTCCACCACAAGTCTAAAAGCTCAGAAGACTAAACCTCTGAACCTGGTGTTGACCAACCCAAATTGGATCCTACATATGACAGTTACCTGAGACCTGGCTATTGATCTATCATGTCCTTGGAGGGGGGCGGCATAGAAATCCAATTAATAAATAAATAAAAGCACCTTTCACACCAGTCTTGGGCCATATTGGTAGCTGGGCCCTTAGATATTTTATTTACTTTTATTGATTGATTGATTTTGTCCAATACACAATGAGGGTTTTAGTGGGCAGTAGTAATATAGTAAAATAGTAAAAATACATGATGAAGGTTATAGAGGAGATACTCATAGTAAAATATATCTAAGAAAGAATAGAAGAGAAGTTATAGGAATAGAACATATCAATGAAAGAATAGAAAAAGAGATATAGGAATAGAAGAAAGGTATAGGAGATATAGGAGAGCAATAGGACAGGGGACGGAAGGCACTCTAGTGCACTTGTACTCGCCCCTTACTGACCTCTTAGGAATCTGGATAGGTCAACTGTGGATAATCCAAGGGTAAAGTGTTAGTGCATATGCATGTCTCTGGATTTCTGGCAGTGATGTGGCAACATCAATAAAGTAGGCAGAGATGAAATTTTCAAATAATTTTCCTCCTCAGATTCTGAGGATTGGGTGTCACACATACACAGATACAATCAATATATGATGCCACCAGGTGTGGGCTGCTGCTCGGACGCGGGGAAACGCAGTGGGGTAGTGAAAATGGAGCTCCACCCCAGAGCACCCAATTTGCACTGAAAGATGTTGAAAGAAAATGCAGGGCGTCCTGCACAAGACACGCCCACAGTGTGGTAATAAAAATTTTGATAGCCCTTCAGTGGATGCCACCTACACAAGAGCAATTCTAGCAATTCTGACCCTTCATTCTTGACAAGAAGCTTGCCTGATATTTCCAGGTCTTATTTAAACTAAAGATGATTCACTCTTTAGTCTGGATAATGCCAAAGTTGCAGTCGTGCATGCTACCTTTAACCTTTTGTTCCCTCTTTTTCTCCTTCGAGTCAAACTTGATTCTTAGTGGCTGCTTGGACAAAAGTCCCTGCAACATTTTCAGTCCCTGCAACATTTGGCAACATTTTCAGAAGCATTTTCTTCCCCCTCCATTGTCGCATTGTTAAGAAGTGCCCAAAGTAATCTAGCTGGCTTCATAGCTGAGACCAGCCTAGGTAACTCCCGTTATTTTAATGTAGTGCTTTTAACTGTTATACCAAACTGGTTCTCCTAAATACTTTTAGCTTATTATCCTCAAGTACATGACAGGATGACATTCAGGTGTGACTACTTGTATTACAATTTCCCAGAATTAAACCACTAAAAAACAATTCCATGCAACCCTTACCACATAGCTTGTAATCTTCTTAAAACAAGATTATCTGAAGAATTATGTCAGAACTAGGCTGGCACAAAGTTTCGCCCAGTCCTATGCCAAATTATCACTTGATTGTATATATTTAGTGATGTCATTGTTTAAGTGGACATTCACATAGAACTGTATATTTACTTTTCCCATTTAGAGTTTAACATAAACCTTTAAAATATTTTAGTAAAACTGTCATACATAGATATCCAAACCCTGCTACAGTGCCGCATTGTGGAGCAGGGGATGTTCCTAAGAGGGGTGATGAAAGATGCCAAATGTCTATACTGGTAGTCCTCAATTTACGACCCAGAAATTATTTTGCTGAGAAATTCATTAAGTGAGCTTTGTCCCCTTTACGATTTTTCATACCACATTTGTTAAGTGAATCACTGCAGTCGTTAAATTGGTATCCCAGTTGTTAAGTGAATCTGATTTCCCCATTGACTTTGCTCATCAAGAAGGTTGTAAAAGGTGACCTCATGACCCAGGGACACTGCAAACATCATAAATATGAGTCAGTTGTCATGCATCCGAATGTAAATCACATGACCCTTGGGATGCTGCAATCATCATAAGTCTGAACAATGGAGATAAGTCACTTTTTTCAGTGCCATTCTAACTTCAAGCGGTCACTAAGTAAATGGTTGTAAGTTGAGGACTCCCTGTAATATCTGCAGGGTCATCCATGCACAGAATGCTTTGTGCATGCACAGAGGGTAAAAGAACCAAAATGGTGGCATCCGTGCGGGTGAGCTCAGCCTCGTGCTCCCTTCACAATTGGTTCTTTGATGACTCACAGGCAAGAATGAATTGGGAGCATTTCACCCCTGTCCTCAACTTACAACAATTTACTGTATTTAGTAACTGCTCAAAGTTATAACAGCACTGAAAAAAATGACTTACACTGGTACCTCTATTTAAGAACGTCTCTACTTAAGAACGTTTCTAGATAAGAACCGAGTGCTCAAGATTTTTTTTGCCTGTTCTTAAGAACCATTTTCTACTTAAAAATCCAAGCCTAGAAAAATTTCCCAGAAAATTTGAGAGTGGCATGAAGACCCGGCCAGTTTCCTGCCATTCCCCCTTTAATCCCAGCCATCTTGGGCTTTTCTGAGGAGCCTTTCAGTGGCGCTTAAGGAGGCTTTGGCAACCCAGAGTGAACGGAGCATTTTCCTTTCTCTGGGCGCTTGGAGAGGGAATAAATCACTTCACTGTGGTGACTCCCTCGCGCTGCCTCCCATACACCCGGTGCAAGGTTGCCTCCCGGAGAGTCTGGGTGCGGAAAGGCAAAAGGGGGCACTCACCTCACCTTCTTCCTTCAGCAGTGACTGTCCTCCTCCTCTTCTTCCTCCTCCTCCTCCCACCCAAATTCCAAGCTTTTATTTCTTTCCTAATGGGTTTGCACACATTGTTTGCTTTTACATTGATTCCTATGGGAAAAATTGCTTCTACTTAAGAACCTGGTCACGGAACGAATTAAATTCTTAAGTAGAGGTATCACTGTATGGCCCTTTTTTCACACTTGTAACTATTGCAGCATCCCCATAATCACGCAATCAAAATTCAGATGCTTGACAAGTGACTAATACCTGTGATAGTTGCAACCTTCTGACAAGCAAAGTCAGTGAGGGAAGCCAGATTCACATAACAATATGTTACTAATCTGACAATTGCAGAGATTCACTTAACAATTGTGGCAGGAAATGGGTCAAAATTCAGTTAACAATTCTCTCATTTAGATATCTTAGGCTCAATTGTAGTCATCAGTTGACTACCTATAGTTTTTTCCTCTTACTGATTTTAATTATTTTAACCCAATATTTTTAAAGTTCAACAGACATATGATTTATTTAGAAACTGGTTATGTCTTATGGCACTTCAAGCTTTTAATTGTGTATTATAATTGTACATTTTAAGAGCCAAGGTGGCGCAGTGGTTAGAGTGCAGCACTGCAGGCTACTTCAGCGAACTGATAACTGTAGTTCAGCAGTTCAAATCTCACTACCGGCTCAAAGTTGACTCAGTTTTCCATCCTTACAAGGTGGGTAAAATGTGTCCCCGATTGTTGGGAGCAATATGCCGATTCTGTAAACTGCTTAGAGAGGGCTGCAAAAGCAGTAAATAAGTCTAAATAGTATTGCTAATGCTAATGCTATTGCTATAATATACTGACAGCATATTTTAGATTTGTGGCTTATTTCAGATATTTTGACAATTCATTAAGTCTTTATAGTATCTAAAATTTAAAAGAATAACAAATGGCATAGTACAGTATCTATACCATTTGTTATTCTTTTAATTTTTTTTCTTGTAGTATTCTTATTCCATTTCTTTTAAAAATTGTAATACCGGAAGCAAATGAATAATTATATAAGGATGTCTAGAAATAATCTTTTTTCAACCCCATCTTTTTCACGCTCTGAAAACCGATTCTATGACAAAGATTGATTTCAAGTGATTCCTTCATGTATTCTGAGTAGATTGCATTCCACTGATTTCAATTCTAATAGTTTTGATCAAAGTGTTGGTTATGACCTATAAAGCCCTTCATGGCACCGTGCCAGGTTATTTCCGGGACCGCCTTCTGCTGCACGAATCCCAGCGACCAATTTGGTCCCACAGAGTGGGCCTTTTCCGGGTCCCGTCAACTAAACAATGTCGTTTGGCGGAACCCAGGGGAAGAGCCTTCTCTGTGGCGGCCCCGGCCCTCTGGAACCAACTCCCCCCAGAGATTAGAATAGCCCCCACCCTTCTTGCCTTTCGTAAGCTTCTTAAAACCCACCTCTGTCGTCAGGCATGGGGGAATTAAGATATTCTTTCCCCCTAGGCTTCTACAATTTATGTATGGTACCTTTGTATGTATGATTGGTTTTAAATAAGGGTTTTTAGCTACTTTAGTATTGGATTGTCGCATTTTTGTTTTTACCACTGTTGTTAGCCGCCCCGAGTCTACAGAGAGGGGCGGCATACAAATCCAATAAAATGAAATGAAATTATCTGTGCGGTTCAATTTCGAAAACATCACTAGAGGGCAGTAAAGCCATATATATTTTTTCTACAAAAACCCCAAAACAGAGGACTCAAATTTAGAATGAACTAATTAACATGAACTATGCCTAGCAAGCCATGAGGTCATTTGATGTGACCTTTGTAGAAATGACACACTGAAAGGGCTCACTAAAGAGCCTCGTTCCCTTTATGAGTAAGCCATAATCAAGATGACTCACAATGAGCTCAGCAAGTTTTATCTTATTAAAAAAGTAGGTTAAACTTATTTGTTTTTTATTTGTCTAGTATGTATTTGTAATATACATAGATATAACATTGTTTATATACGTAACATGGCTATTGATAAGAGGGAATAATTGGAGAGGGACTGTAGTCATGCTGGTGTGCTTATGCATTCCTCTTACTGGCCTCTCAGGAATCTGGTGAGGTCAATGGTGGGCAGTCTAAGGGTAAAGTTTTGGGAGGGTTGGTGATAAAACCACAGAATCAGGTAGTGAGTTCCATAAAGTCGTATTTTCTGCAGTGAAGTTTGGGGTGGTTCACTTTGAGTTTGTATCTGTTGTGTGTTCATGTATTGTTGTGGTTGAAGCTGAAGTAGTCATTGACAGGTAGGACGTTGTAGCAGAGAATTTTATGCATTATGCTTAGGTCGTGCCGAAGGCGACGTAGTTCTAAGCTTTCTAAGCTCAGTATAAGGTATTCTGTTGCGAGTAGAGAAGTGGAGGACTCTTCTAGTAAAGTATCTCTAGACATTTTCTAATGTATTTATGTCCGATGTGCCATTTAGGTTCCAGACAGATGAGCTGTATTCAAGGACTGATCTGGCGAATGTTTTGTATGCTCTGGTTAGTAGTGTGATATTACCAGAGAAGAAGCTATGTAAGATTAGGTCAATGTTTCTCAATTATTTTCTGTTATGCCCCCCTCTGGAAGAAATAAACATTTTACACCCACACCCAACTCTCCGCTGGGACGATTGTTTGCAATATTCAGCACATTTTTGCTGAAAAAACTCAAGAGGCTTATTAGAGTAATCGGGGTGTAATGTATTTAAGTGGCTTCATGCTGTCTGCTGCCAACATTTTTAGACACAGTAAACATACCAGTCTTTCCTCGTCTCCCACCATAGTCACAGTGAAGCCAAGCACTACATATGCTCCATCATATTTCCTCGTCTTAGTTTTCGGGAGACTTACATTTGTCTCATTATCTCTGCCTCTCTCCTCCTTTCTTTTCACCCATTTAATATTTTTCCATGGTGTCTCTTAAAGGTTTGTTATATGCACTTCATATCTGCTACTCTGTACTGTGTGCTATTGTTCAATGCAAACCCCCCCTACTTTCTACGGTAAAAAAAAAACCCCGCTCATTCCCCGAAGTCACACTCCCCCCGGCATCGCTCCATGTCCCCACCCAGGGGGCCCCACCTCACTATTTTAAAAACACTGGATTAGGTTGACAACGTTTGAAGCCATTTTGGCAATGTTGTTGCAGTGGGCTTTGGCACTTAGTTCATTTGATATGAGTATTCCAAGATCTTTGACAGAGTGAGGGTCATCTGCAAGGTCTTGTTTATTCAGCTTGTATTTGGTCTTTTTGCCAATGTACAGGACAGAGCATTTGTTGGTTGAGATTTGGAGTTGCTTGATTTTTGACCATTCTGACACAGAGTCAATGTCTTTCTGGAGGGTAGTAGTGTTGTCAGTAGTGTTGAAGAGTTTTACATCATCGGCGATTACATGCAATGTAATGTGTAATGTGATCACAAAGGTCATTTATATAAAGAGTATTGGTCCTAGTATGCTGCCTTGGGGTACACCGCTGTTAATAGGAACAGGATTAGATAGGGTGTTCCCTATTTTGACCACTTGTTGTCTGTTTGACAGGAGTGCAGTTATCCAGTCATATAGGGATCCAGAGATGCCATAGGATTTCAGTTTCAGAAGTAGTTTATCATGAACCACTGAGTCGAAGGCTTTACAGAAATCTATATAAATTTTTTTGTCCTGATCAAGTCTTGAGGTCCATGTTTTTGCATATTGAAGTATAATTTTTTCCTAAAACCAAATTGTTTGTTTGAAAGTAGATTGTTAGTTTCTAGGTGCAGAGTAATGGATTGGTTTATGATTGATTCTATGACTTTGCATGTGACACAGCATAGAGAGATTGGTCTGTTGTTTTCTACTGGACTGGGAACTCCCTTTTTGAAGATGGGGATGACCATGGCTAGTGACCATAGATTTGGTAGGGAACTGGTCCTGTAGAATTATTCAAAGATTACGCTTAGTGGTTCAGCTATGGCTGTGGAGAACGTTTTTAGGGAGTATGCACATAGTCCATCAGGTCCAATTGACAGGTTTTAGGCCACACAATGCTTTCTCAACTTTGTCTTCAGTGAAATCTATTTGAGTTAAATCATTGTATATGTTGTATGTCTAGGGAATTTTGGCACGATCTGTTGTTCTTTACGAAGACTGAGCCAAAGGATGTGTTGAAGATGTTAGCTTTGACTGTTTCGTCATAAATGGAAGAACAAAATTGAAAGCAAGTACAAAATCGAATGGAGCTAAAGGCCCTGTGGAATTTGAAGGGTGAGAGTGTCGAGCCCTATCATAAAATTGGCCTAAAATTAAGTGTGAATTGTACTCTATCCCAGGGTCACCTTCAAACACATGGCATTTTTAACTACAGATCAATTTCCTGAAATCATTTAGCTGACTATCTATCAATTATAAAGAATATGCTCTGTTAATGACCATTTTACTGCTCAGAAGTATTAAGATATTTGACCAAAACTAAGATATTTGCCCATAATAATGGCAAAAATATGTCTCCTCACATAGTTTACATGTGTTCTTCAGCTACCTGATATCATTCTCCACAGAACACCTCTGTGAATTAAGGACTGAGATCATGGGACTCCATATGATGAAGATGGTGGTGCTCAAACTTCTGGCACTGGAGCAGTCGTGTGGAAATTGTGCAACCTGGTGGCCGCTACTGGTGAGCAGTCGCCTACTGCACCGGTGTTGTGATTCCGTCTGAGGCTCCTCAGGGAACGGCTGAACCTCTGCCGGCTCCATGCTCAGAGGGGGAGGAGGAGGAACAGGAGGAGGAGGCCCAGGCAGACGGGGAGGAGGAATATCAGGCCAAGGGAGAGGGAGAACAGCCTGAGTCCCCCGGGGTGGATCTCTCCCCAGCAAGCAGCCTGGAGTCCTTGGATGAAAATGCACAAGCCATCATCGATCTCAGGCAGAGAAGAGCAGCACAACGAAGAGGACAATTAGCCAGGTATTTCCAGCCCTAAATAGGCAACAGCTGGGTTTGGGTGTGGTTCTCCCCAGAAAGGCTGAAAAGGCAGACCCACCCTTCCTGTATTGTGGAGTATTATCTTTGGGAGTCCTGGGACCTGGCTGTGATCTTTGGTGTTTCTGACTCTGGCTTGTGGCCCTGAAGGCTGAAACCTTGGGGGGAAAGACGTGGGTCTTATTCTCTACAGTGGTGTGTGTGCCAGCAAGAAGTCTGCTGTATTGTCTGGCCGTCATGACTATGCTGTGAAGCCTCATAGCCTGTCTGTTGGGAAGAACAGTTTTTTCTCTGTGTTTGTTTTTCCAACTATAAAGTGCCTTTGCTTTTACCAGCGTGTCTGGCTGCTTTTTTCAGTTGGTATTGAAGTCTGGGGGCACCCAGACAGAACAACCGGTAGCAACTCATCCCTGGGTTTAAGCAATAAAGGGAATTGTTAAACTCTATAGTGGCTTAATATGTCATACAACTTACTTTTATCAAAGGCTGTAGAGAAAGGCACCATCAAAAATAAATATTTTCTTACTGAATATTAACATATGCCAGTGATGGTGAACCTTTTTTTCCTCGGTTGCTGAAAGTGCATGTTCTATCGTGCATGCATGAGTGCCCACACCCATAATTCAATGCCTGGGGATGGCAAAAATGACCTCCCCTGCCCCCCTGAAGGCCTGAAACACCCCATTTCCCAACTTCTGGTGGCCCCGGTAGGCCCATTTTTCCCTTCCCCAGTCTCCAGAGACTTCTCTGGAGCCTGGGTAGGGCAAAAATGCCCTCCTCCATCCCCCCAGAGACTCTCCAGAAAGCAAAAATGCCCTCCCAGAACCTCTCGGTGAGCCAAAAATCAACACACACATGCACTTTGGAGCTGAGTTACGGCAATGGCTTGTGTGCCAGCAGATATGGCTCTGCGTGCCATCTGTAGCACCCGTGCCATAGGTTCGCCATCACTGGCCTACGCTGCCAGGCATCCCTATCCTACAAGAATATTAAGTATCATAAAGAAAGAGAAAGTGTGGGTGTAACAGGGAAAGCATCTTTACATTTGCATTTAATCCATTCTATCCAACTCAAAGCCAAACATAAGATGAAATAAATGTGCAAAAACTAAAGTTGTTCTTATTTATTTTAACAAATACTAAAGCAAAAACAAAATGGAACATATAAAAAACTGGCAGTTTCTTAATTTGGTCCAACCATAATTAGCACACATTAACTAATGTAAATTAACAGTAATGATTTAGTAGTTTGATATTATAAATATGTCTCAACTGGTTTCTCAGGATATATCAGAATACAACACTTCCTAGTACAGTATTGTTGGTTCCTATCCAACTAGAATGTTTATATATCAACAGCATAAAAAGTCATGATTACTGTACAGTAACTACACATTTAAGAAAGCTTACAATTAAACTATAACATAAACATGTTGAAGTTATTTTATAAACACTTGTTAGCAAGACACAACAAAATAAAAATGAAGATTTGTGCAAAGCCTCAATTTGATGCTTCACTTTGATGATCTTGAGCGATGCCTCCCTTTGACGTAGCTCCATAAAACAGTCCAAATTCCAGGTGCCAATTCTGATAGGCTACTTTGCATATACAGACATTATTTCCATCAATGTGAGGTGGCCCATTTCCATTCTTTGTGGGTACCCCAAACCTAAGCCCATAGTTTTTCCTTTTGATATGTGGTAATATCATTGCTTCCGTGACTAAAATCAAGGCAGTTCCATGAACGTAGGCCAAAAAAAATTGAAACTACACAAACAAGCTAACACTTTTATAATCCATCAATAGTTGCTCATTTCTTATTTTGAAACTTATTTCATATCTTACTTTTCTAGACACATTTTTTTACAATAAAAACATCAAATCTCATTAAAAAAACCACAACAGTTTTAAAACAAATAATCCAAGATTCCTTCCTTCTGGGGAGATGATAGTTTGAGATAGATTTTGCCTACCGATCTAGCTGCTTCTCTTTAAAAGGCCCAAATTTTGAAGTTTCCAACTCAGTCAACGTTATACATGCTGCACATTTTCCAAATTCATCTCAACTTATAGGAGAGTTCCACAATTTTTAATCAAATGAATGGGCACTTATTTGACAGCATTTGCAGGATTCTCCTAATGACTTCCACAATTGATTTGCTGATCTTTTTCAAAGCATTTTATTTTGGAAATAACTGAACCTAATGATATTATAAACTTCATCATTTTTAAGTCTAATATGTTAATGCTCCATTTACCTGCAAAATAATTTAGCAATTATTAGTTGCATTTGGACTATATTCAAAATCAAGGAAATTTAGTGAACAAGGATAAATTATTAATTTGAATTGGTGGTAATCAATTGGTTGACTCTACGGATAAGCCTATGCATATTTTCACAGAAGAAATATGTTCACATGGCCAAGATTAGACTATAAATTTATGGAACAAGATCCTAACCATCTCTCAACAAAATCAAAAATTATATTCAGCTATCTGTTGTCTTCAGGCTAATAGTGTAATGATTTTAAAAAATCAAAAGGAAGCTGTGAGTTATTCAGTTTTTTGTCTTTTTCTCCCTTTCAAAAAACAGGATTATTAAGATCCCCAAATTACTACTTGAGAATATATTTTTATTATATGGGGAAAGTATTTCAGTAACACAGTAATATATTGTGCTGCTAAATATACTGACGTATTGGTTCAAATTGCTATGTTTCTCCATGTATCTTTGGCCTGGATTTACCAAAGATAACAATCTTCCTACTGTTCAGATAAGCTTTTATTGCCCCAGATATAAAAGTAGGTGGGTATGTTCATAGTTTTCTAATCAACCTAGGTTAACAATATAGGTAAAAAAGCTCACTATATTCCCAATGTATTCTAGTTAATTCAACTTGTCCAATTCCAAATTTTAAAAGAACTCATTTCAATCATTTACATTTTCATAAACTGCACACAGTTATTCAAAGAATTTATGTAAACTTTTATTTAGCTATCTCAGAAATTATATTATAATTTATGTTGTGCGGTAGACCTTGTATTTTGTATTCAAATTCTTTAAGCATCTTGACTTAGCATGCAGTATATGCAATAAATTGGTATAACAATATGTTGTTTAATTAGCAGATTTCTGCTCTGTGAGTCCCCCAATTGTATTTCAGCCACATTTGCTAATCCGAAGTGCTCCTTTTCCCTTTCCAACTCTTCTCTCTTTGCTCAAGTTCAGCTGGAGTGAAGGCTGCTGGTCCCCAGTTAGTGATCAAGTAGGAATTCTTGGAACCTGTAAGACATAATATTTTAGATATAGTAATTTAAACCTAATTTATTACATGTGTCAAAATCTAGTTCTAACTTTGCCTTATTGTCATGTGTGAATATAGCTGGGGAAAATGCACCGAATCAAAAGCATTTAAATATATATTTTCAAAATGCCTTTAATCCTTATGTGTAAAAAGATGGTTTGAAATAAATGAATATATTATAAATAAACCAAATAATATTAATAAAATGGTTCAGTCGAACCTGAATTTTTAAATAAATATATATTGACTTGGTACCAAAAATATCATAATGCCGCTACCAATTGTATTATTATGGAACTTTAAGAATTAAAATTAAAGTACCATCAAAAGAAGTCTCCCTAGCTTGACTCCTCTCTTTCCTTCACTTAATGCAATTTCCTTAATAAAGTTTAACTGAGATGACTTCTTTCTAAAGTTCCTGAGACAGAAGTAGGGACAGGAAAATCTTCATACTTGGAGTTCTATGTCATTTAGGGCTCTGCAAGCAAAACTAACAGCTTCAGTTAGACATTAAATATACCGCATTCTGGCTATACCTTATTTTGCATCAGGATAGAATAATGTATATAGATTTACTTCCTTTTTCTCTTTATGGGAGCTGAACTTCTGAAGAATAGAAGATTTAACTGGCATAGCTAGACATAGATGGATTTAACTGGCATAGCTAGTCTAGCTATGCCAGTTAAATCTCTATTCTTCAAAAGTTCAGTTCCCATAAAGAGAAAAAGAAAGTAAACCTATATACATTACTCTATTCTGTATGCAACATAAATGCATTTCTAATAGAGCACTTATAATTGGACAATAATAAATTACATAATATTATTCATTATTTATTAATAATAAATAATAAATAAACAATTCCCTCCACTGTCAAAGTATTATGTAGGGCTGCATTATTACTTACTATTAGTCTTCCCATCATTCCTATCACCCATCTCCTCCCATTTATGACTGCAGGACTGTAACTTGTTACATGTATCCTTACGATTTATATTAATATTGATTTTTTTCCTGATCGCTTATTTGTACACTATGACAATCATTAAGTGTTGTACCTCATGATTCTTGACAAATGATTTTTTTTTAATGTACACTGAGAACATATGCATCAAAGACAAATTCCTTGTGTGTACAATCACACTTGGGCAATAAAGAAGTCTATTCTATTCTAAAGGCAGAATAATTAAAATAACAAAAGTTGTAAATAAGCCAACAGAGCTTCATGTAATGATGAGACTAATGAGAAATTTAACTTGAAAGCATCTAAAAATCTCAGCTGGCAGTGTTTGCACTGACTTCCTTTGTTATATTTGGAATTTGGTTCAATTATGTTTCTCCAGACAATAGCATACACCAAACAGGAAGTGCAGCCTAGGCTGACTCAGTAATATTCAGACTTCTTGGAAATCATAATGGGTTATTTAAAATAAAAATAACAGCATGAATGCTGATTCACAAAATAAAGGGTTGTTTCCTACCTGGTTCAATTAATCGGATTAATCCCTCATGATGAGCTACTCTATCTTTCCAATTTTTAGTCTTGCTTGCTGCTTCTTCCAATTTCTTCTTTACCTCCTGAAATAGAATTAACACCAACATTATACAGGAACTTCTTTTTTTTTTTTTTTTTGCAACAGAGATTCTCAAAACAGCACAAAAGGAACACCTCTCCACAAGATCACAAAAGGCTGGACTTTAACAGGATGTGAGCAGGGATCAGCCAAGGTCAGCACATGAAGGACTACACAATTGCAAACATTTGTAAAGCATGTACTCACAGTGCTCAAAGCCAATCTTAGCTGCTGCTAAGTTACCCATAGAAACATAGAAACATAGAAGACTGAAAAAGACCCCATGGTCCATCTAGTCTGCCCTTATACTATTTCCTGAATTTTATCTTACAATGGATATATGTTTATCCCAGGCATGTTTAAATTCAGTTACTGTGGATTTACCAACCACATCTGATGGAAGTTTGTTCCAAGGATCTACTACTCTTTCAGTGAAATAATATTTTCTCACGTTGCTTTTGATCTTTCCCCCAACTAACTTCAGATTGTGTACGCATAGGTTACTAGGCATAACTAAACTGTATATTCCAATAGGTATTTCTCAGCTATGATAACTTTTCCAATTTTCATCAACTTCCTAAATCTATCCCTGATGTGGCTTTTAGTCACAATTATCTTTGATCCATCTCTGCTCATTTTATTATTGTACCAAACTGGTACAATACAGTGTTTTATCCTAGTAATAATCAATAGATAATTTTCAGTTCTTGTCTATTATTATGTCTGTGTATACAGTATAAGCATAAATGCCCAATAAGAAATGATTCAACTGTGATGTGATCAGATTTTCCACAATCTAGTGCAGTGATGGCAAACCTTTTTTTTCCTTGGGTGCCAAAAGAGCTTGCGCGTGCACTATCGCATATGCATGAATGCCCACACCCATAATTCAATGCCTGGGGATGGCAAAACCAGCTTTTCCCACCACCCCAAAGGCCCTCTGGAGGCCATAAATGGCCTGTTTCTCAACTTCTGGTGGGCCCAGTAGGTTCGTGTTTTGCCCTCCCCAGGCTCCAAAGGCTTCCCTCGAGCCAGGGGAGGATATAAATGCCTTCCCCCCCTCTTGGAGGCTCTCTCCCAGAGCCTCTGTGTGAGCCAAAAATCAGCTGGCCGGCACACACATGCACACTGGAGCTGAGCTAGGGCAATGGCTTGCATGCCAACAGATACGACTCCGAGTACCACCTGTGGCACCCTTACCATAGATTCATCATCACTGGCCTAGTGTCTTAAAGAAGGTATAAATCAAATGAGTTAGATACATATTACCAACAGTTGGACACATTTAGGTGACTGATAACAAGCTGTTGTGCACACAGCCTTATGGAGATGACTTGGGAAAGCTGTATAGCACCCACACTGAGCTTTCTGAAGAATGCAATTTCCTTCACCCTTCAAGGAAGAACGCTTCAGACATATTAACGTATTTTGCAAAGTGTCCCTTCGTATACATTGTATAATCTTAGAAAGGTTACACTAGCTCACCTCATATTGTTCAAAGGCTTGCTTCCTCTCTAATTCCAATTCTTCCAACTGCTGCATGGCAACCTGTAGAGCATTTTCCTTCATTTTTCTCTGGTTTTCCAACTCTTGTTTTTCTGCCTCAGTCACCTGAATGGCCTGTTGCTGCTCTAAGTGCCACTTTTCCAACTCTGCTCTCTTGGTTGTCTCTTCTTCTAGCAGTCTAGAAAAAAAGGTAAGCAACCAAGGAGGCATATTAATTCAGGACTGACGCAACATGTATGCCTTTCCCATCTGAACTGAATACTTAAGAAAACATAACCTAAAACAATTCCACAGAAATCACTCATTTTCGTGCTTCCAGTCCATCAAGAAATAAAAGCATCGCACACATAAGGTAAGTGATTTTCTTTTACATTATCCCATTTAGCATCTGCAGGTAGTCCTTGACTTATGACCAAAGATGGGACCAGAATTTTGGTTGCTAAACAATGTAGTCATAAACCAAGCCGTTATGCAACTGGACCCAACTTTATGAGGTTGGCCATGGTAATTAAACAAATCATGTGGTTAACTGAATCATATGGCGGTTAACTGAATTCAGCTTCCCCAATTGACTTTGCTTGTCAGAAGTCATCTGGAAAGCTCATAAATCATCATTCTGACCATATGATCCTGTGACTGTCATAAAAGCAAGCCAGATGCCAAGCATCTAAATTATGATCACGTGAACATGCAGGAGGTAATATGGTCATAACTTCGAGGATAGATGGTGTTGAGTTCTGGGACTGAAGAGGTTTGAGACAGGTTTCAAGACAGTAGTTCATTATTGCAACTCAGTACAAGATCCAGCAAAGAGCCAGTCTGACAGACAGCCCTTTTATAGGGAGCTGTCAGGTGGCTCAACCATTCAGCATTCTCCATTTTCCCACCTGAATGGAGGACCTGGTTGTAACCAAGACAGTCTAGAGATCTAACAGGTGGTAAGTCCTTTTCCAAAGCTGTTGTAACTTTGAACCATGGTTAAATGAACAGTCATAAGTCAAGAACTATCAATACTTCAGTTAAATGCTTCATACATTTGTTTCAACTTACTTGTTTGGTCTAAAACAACTCCATGTGATATATTTTATTTACATCTCTGTGGTACTGTAATATACTGAGAAGCAGAAAGAGGGAAACAATCCTTCAGAATGATTGAAGGATAGAGAACTCTTTTTAAATGTAAGGATGATATTTAGGGGTGAAGGTTTGTTCTCCAAGCTTGTGGGTTGGTCTGCAAACATTGCCAAATAAAAGCAACCCACAAGTTGAGAAAACAAAACTTCACCTTCATTCTACACCCGAGCTACAGATATTCACCACTATTGCAATGATATTCAGTCTACAGCTGTGATGGCAAACCTATGGCATGTGTGCCCAAAGTGGCACTCAGAGCCATGTGGCAGCACCCATTCCTCTTCCGGGTTTCTGATGCGCATGTGATGATCAGCTGGACTTTACATGTGTAGCAGTGCCAGAAATCAGAAGAGCTGGTCTTCTGTTTTCTGACATGAGCATATGCGCTGGCCAGCTGATCGGTGCATGCCCATGTGTGGCAATAACCCGAAGACTTTCTGGCTGGTGCGCATGAATATTCTGGAAATCGGAAGTTCATTTTCCAGTATGCGCACGCTCCCATGGGCAGCTCCTCTTCCTGGTCGGTGTTGTGAGGGCTCCTTGTCCACCTCAGGTCATGTCTGATTCTGAAGAGGAAGAGCCAGGCCCCTCTGAGTACCCTGGGCCAGGGGGGCTGCCAGAGGAAGCTGAAAGTGAGAATGAGTCAGAAAGTGAACTAGGGAGAGTCTGAGGGGGCTGATATGACATTGGGAGAATGGTCTCAGTCAGACAATGAGGAAGACATGTTAGTGGAAAACAATTGTATAAATCCTGGCTATAGAAGAATGGCCAGAAGGCAAGAGGAGATCCAGAATAAAAGATATTAATTCACAGCCTTAGCTCTTTGAGGGGTGATGTCATTTCCAGGTAATATAAAGAAATAGAATTGCGGGAAATGGGGTGTGGAATCTCAACGTTGTTTGATGGAAGAGACGAGAAATGGGAATGTTTTTGAAAAAAGTTTTAAAATCATGATTTCTGCCTCAAAAAGGCAATGTGTGCTGGATGCTTTGGCTAAGAAAAGTTTTCGGTGAGCTAAGGCATGTTTTGAGTAAATGAGTGGGTGCTATCTAAGGAATTAGTTTAGTTTGGTTTATTTAGGTTTGTATGCCGCCCCTCTCCGAAGACTCGGGGCGGCTAGCAACAATAAAAAACAATGTAACAAATCTAATATTAAAAAGTAATCTAAAAAACCCCAATTTAAGAGACCAATCATACCAACAAACATACCATGTATAAATTCTATAAGCCTAGGGGGAAGGGAGAAAAAATTTTCAATTCCCCCATGCCTGACGACAGAGATGGGTTTAAGGAGCTTGCGAAAGGCAAGGAGGGTGGGGGCAACTCTGATATCTGGGGGGAGCTGGTTCCAGAGGGTCGGGACCACCACAGAGAAGGCTCTTCTCCTGGGGTCCGCCAAATGACATTGTTTAGTCGACGGGACCCAGAGAAGGCCAACTCTGTGGGACCTAACCGGTCGCTGGGATTCGTGCGGCAGAAGGCGGTCCCGGAGATATTCTGGTCCGGTGCCATGAAGGGCTTTATAGGTCATAACCAACACTTTGAATTGTGACTGGAAACTGATCGGAAACCAATGCAGACTGCGGAGTGTTGGTGTAAGTAACATGGGCATACCTTGGGAAGCCCATGATTGCTCTCGCAGCTGCATTCTGCATGATCTGAAGTTTCCGAACACTTTTCAAAGGTAGCCCCAATTGTAGATATGCAGATAAAAACTGAGTTTGGCACGCTTCCCGGGCCCAAAATCAAAGCTGGC
Organism: Erythrolamprus reginae; assembly: GCF_031021105.1. NCBI lineage: Eukaryota > Metazoa > Chordata > Lepidosauria > Squamata > Dipsadidae > Erythrolamprus > Erythrolamprus reginae. Next base: position 121,868,929 of record NC_091950.1, read on the forward strand.
TCTAAATGAGATAGAATCTGCTCCTATGCTACTGTTAACCCTGCGTTTGCATTCGTGTATTTGCTAGAGTTTGAATTAAAGTGAGTTTTATTAATAAAAAAGTGATTTTCCTGAGATTGGAATTTATCGGAAGCCCACAAAACAGAACAGTCACAGCCCAGATGAGTGCACACACTCAGTCTCCATCACTGGTCTACAGTTTCTATAGTCTCTGCTATCCTTCCTTTCGGAACATAAATGACTGCCAGCCTTAGCCTCCAATTCTATCACATTACACGCTGACCTGCCCTGAAGCCTCCTGACAGTTTCCTCATCTTGACGGGCTTGTTTCTCATCCTCCAAAGCTTCCTGCAGCTGATTATACATTTCTTCAAGTTCTTTGACTCTCAGCAAGTACTGCTCGAGCTCAGATGATTTCTGAGCAACCTGTTCTTCCATTTTCTGTCTTACCTAGAAAACAAGAAATGAATGAATGCTTCAGAACAAACAGTGCTGCCTATTTCTGTGAGAGAGAAGAAAAAAGTTTGCAGCTTTTCCTTTTTGTCCAAACATGCTCATGCTGTAAATATATCATTAAAGAAACCACGTCAGAGTTAGCCTATTGTTTTGCTGACATGTACCATTTTTTCTCTCTCCAGTTCAAGACTGAATCGATCTTGTAATTCCATGTGAGTCTGCAGACGTTTTGTCTCTTCTTCTGACGCTCGACTGGCTGCCTCTTCTAGTTGCTGGGACAAAGAAAGAAAACAATTAGCATTTGTTTCCAGATTATGTACACATGAAGGTACAGATCGACTATTCAGTATGTACCCATAAACATACTTCTTACTTTTTTTCATAAAAGCAAAAATTTTATGAAAGTTGTGTGATGCATGTGTGTGTGTGTATTCAAAATTAAAAAGAAAAGAATAATGTGCAGCAAGAAGGGGTAAAGTAAGGAAGGAAGGGCCTCCAAGTCTCCACTGAGGCTTATTATTATTATTATTATTATTATTATTATTATTATTATTATTATTAATTAGATTTGTATGCCGCCCCTCTCCGTAGACTCAGGGCGGCTCACAGCAATGAGAAAAACAACATACAATGACAAATCTAATAGTTAGAATCTAAAATAACAATAATACATTTAAAAAGTCTAAAAAACAAGAAACCCCAATATATAAAAAACATGCATACAGTCATATCATACACACAAAAAACTACATAGGCTTCATGTAAAACATTTTGAAAAGATCAATTGCTATCAGCTCTCAAATGGTGCATAAACAATAAAAAGTTGGTGAAAGATTAAACTCTACATAGCTTTCTGTAAAGCTGGAGATAAGATAAGCATTTCCAAAAATAGCACAGTCAATGCTCAAAACTCATGCAAAACCTGTTCCTTCTAGCTCAAATTTACTCTGTCAAAATAAACAAATTACAGTATTTTGTTGCACAAGAAATATGAGAAATTTGGCAACTGAATTTCTCTAGTAAAGTAACCTCCATGTATTTTGAGGCACGCCTAATTAGAAGTTTCTGAATGGTTTGGTTAAATGAAAACAAGGAAGTAGCATAAAGGAGCACTTGTGCAACATAAAATGCTTATAGTAGCACCACTAGTGGTTCCTAATTTTTTCAATCTGCTGTTAGGAAGGCACATTTCAATGACTCAGGTAATTTGGCTTGGCTGAACTGTCATTTCTTTCTATCAACAGTTAAACTTTAGGTTTGAATTAAGACACTGAGTCAACAAGCTTGAATTAATTCTTGTTTTTGTTAGGTTGCTATGCTGCTTAAAAAATATATAGTAAGTCACCATCAGTATCAAATAGCCAAATTCTGCATCTATGACATAATGTTTTTCTAGAACTTCAGAATGAGATGATACTCCTGCCTCATTTCATAAGTTCTGTGTTCTTGGATTCATTTCTTGACTAAAGCTGGAACTATTCCCTGAGAATCTGTCTGAAATAAATAAAGAATAGCTTTTACGTGCCATGTTCTGCTCTTGAATATTTATTCTTTGCTTGAATGCTTATTTCATTGAAAGTGTTCAGATGTAAAAATATATCTCATTCTACAATCACCATTAAAGATATTTTAGATGTGTCAAATTTTAGTTGCGAAATATCATAACCATTCTGCAATGATCAAAGCTGCCAATGAAGATCCAGCATTTTAGTTATTATTTAAATACAGTTATGCTTGCATAGGCATAAAATACTCTAGTGTATGAAAGCATTAGGAGAAAAAAATGCAGACATTCTTATCATTTCCTTGGTCTGCAAAATTATTTCAAGCTGAACCGAGTGCCTGGCGTCACCCAAGAAATCTCTCCTTGACTGTAAAACAACTAAGATAAACAAAGTGCAAATTACTTGGAAAAACACTTCTGTATTATCCCAAATGAGAACTTTTGTGGTTTCAATACACAGCATTTTTCTTCCAACAAGTCTTTCTTTAAATCCAGTAAAACATCTATATTCACTCCAATCTTTGTGGGGACTAACAAATTCTCCTGCCCTCTCAGTTTTCCATAACGTAACATTTTCAGGAACATTTAAGAAAAATGATGCAAGTTTACCAATTCCCTATGGCAATGCTGTAATCTTAAGAAATCTTAAGAAGGAACTTCACCAACCTGTCCTTCTTTCTGGATGCCCTGAAGACTTAATTTTAGACAATAACATCCAGGGCACTTTCCTAGGACAGTACATTATATTATTTCCATATGTTAATACATACATTGCTATAGTCAGGAACCACAGTGGAGTAGTTAAGCTACTGGACAAGAAATGGGTAGACTGGTTCTAGTTTTCCCTTAGCTATAGAAGCCAGCGATGAGGCATTGGGCCAGTCAATCCCTCAGTCCTAATTAATGTCAGATTCTGCAGTGAGCAACCTGAAGCATAGCCTCCTCACGGCATCATACATTGTCAGTTCTGTCATGTGAATTAAGTAAGCCTGCAATGAAATCAGAAGACCCTACTATTTAGCAGGACAAATTTTAAGAACAATGACTTCTACAATCTCCTCAAATCCGTGGCCTCAGAAATACAGCTTACAACTAAAGTATTAATCCTACATTCTAAAACAGTGATGGAGAACCTTTTTTTTCCCCTTGGGGGTCAAAAGAGCGTGGGCTATCATGTATGCACGAGTGCCCACACCCATAATTCAATGCCTGGGTAGGGCGAAAACCGCTTCCTCTGCCCCCTGGAGGCCCTCTGGAGGCCGGAAATGGCCTGTTTCCCAACTTCTGGTGGGACCAGTGGGCTCGTGTTTTGCCCTTCCCAAGCCCAAAGGCTTCCCTTTGCCCTCTCTAGAATCCAAACGCTTCCCTAGACCCAGGAGAAGGTAAAAATGCCCTTCCCCATCTCCCCCAGAGGTTCTCTGGAAGCCAAAAACGCCCTCCCAAAGCCTCTGTGCGAGCCAAAAATCAGCTGCCTGGCACACACATGCACGTTGGAGCAGAGCTAGGGCAACTGCTCTTGTGCCAGTAGATATGGCTTCGTGTGCCATCTGTGGCACCCATGCCAAAGGTTCACCATCACTGTTCTAAACTGTTTCAAAATCTCAGATTTACCTTTCGGACGGTTTCCAGTTCCTTCTGCTTATTTTCATTTGCTATTTGGAGCTCTTTCATTTGCCTTTCCAGTTCTGCTTGCTCTGCCTGAACCTTTTGGCGCAATTCTTTCCGTTTCTGGCGTGCCTCTTTATGAGGTGGAGGGCTTTTTAATTTCAGCAGATTTACCGTTGTCTGAATGGCTAGAAAATGATAATAGCCACAATAATATTTTTAGTTTAAGCCCATAAATACGCTGGAGGTCCAGCAACTACGAATCTGAGCAAATACTCCTAAGAGCCTTTGTTAGGTCTTATTTAGTGGTGATACAGGTGGCAAAATGTTCACATTTTTCCGCACTTTTTGCTGACTCACGCCCAGCCGCCATTTTTAGGGTGACTTGTGGGATGAATTTGAGCCCGCGACACCTGAGAAAGTGGACAAGGCTATGGGAGCGATGAGTTCCTCCACTTGTATGTTAGACACGTATCCCTCCTGGATGCTGGATCCCGTCAGCTAAACAGTGTCGGCTGACAGGTTCGCGAGGGAGAGCCTTCTTTGTGGTTGCCCTGGCTCTTTGGAATCAGCTACCTCCTGAGATCAATACTACTCCCACCTTATTGGCCTTACGGAAAGCTGTAAAGGCCTGGCTTTTCCAACAGGCATAGGGCCATTGACCTTGGGGGAATGACTAGCCAGGTCGGCCCATGTCTTCCCACTGGGACCATTCCCCCATTGTCGTATCAGCCACCTCTAGTGGTTCCTTGGGTTCACTCAGGTCACTTTCCCCCTCACTCTCACTCTCTGCATCAGCTGACAACCCCCCTGGCCCAGGGTATCCAGTGGGGTCTGGCTCATCCTCCTCAGAATCTGACATGACCTGAGGTGGATAAGGAGCACTCACAACAGTATTTAGATTTACAAGTGACTTCACAACAGGCACACGAACACGAGGGTCCATTAAGCAGTGAATAGAAAAACAGAATTTACAAGCTTCCCAGCTGGCTTCTATCAAGCAAAACAATAAAAGTTTACCTTGGATCCACTCCTGTTTCTTCTTCTTATCAGAGGCACTAATGTCAAAACATTTCTCTAAATTATTTATAAGAAAGAGACATTTTTTGCCATCTTTGTCGGGCAAGGCCTAATAAAAGAAAATGAGATTTAGTTTTCTATGAAGCATAACAAATATGACATTGAACTGATTTTCACAATATTGTTTGTTAGTTCAGAGCCTCCGAACATATGAAATATCCCGAAAATAATATCCCTATGCACAAAAGTTAAACATGAATAAATATTATATAGCCCCCCACCCTTAAAACAAGCTAGCAAAGCATCTTTGGGGCAATTCAGATTTTCTCCCAGGTTATGGAGCAAAATGTACCATAGATTTATAGAAAATATTGGAGCAATCAGCATTTTTAGAACACCCATACTATAAAGAGGAAAATTGTGTTGAAAGTATTTTATTCTGAATCATATTTGCAAGACATGTCCACTTATAATGTAGCCTTTGCAGGAAAAGGAATAAATTAAAATTAAAAAAAAAATCTTAAATTTTTTTAGGCATGTCAGAGAGAGAAAAAAACCCAGCTCTATAGTCTATATAGAATACTACTCCTTTTCACTGATTAACAAAAAAATCCATAGATTAAGAAAGAATCCTAAATGGACGGTTTAAAAAATAAAGATCCTTTCTTCTTTTCATAAATACGATTGTTAGCAGTCTTGTAAAAGTAAAAATTCCAGAATTTATCCAACAAGTTGAATCAAATATAAGTAAGTTATGTTATTTTCATATTCATCATTTAGAAAAGTATTACTTTTCAAATTGTTCATTTTTACCTCTACAGTACAGTTGCCATCCAGTGCAATCGCTCCTCTTTTGTCTTTTAAATCTTCACTAACATAGTACAATATAACATTTGGCTTTAAAACAAACCAACGTTCTGTCCAGTTTTTCCTTTTGTGACCTTTCTTCCACATATAACCCTATACAAACAATGAAGTAATTAGTTTATTACATTATTTTAACTTGGAATAGCAAACAAGTAAATAGTAAACAGGAATGAATGGGGGAAAGACGCAAAAGGTATAATGCTTGTAAAATAATGTAAAGCTATAACTAATATGTGGGAAGACAGATATATAGGAATAAGAGATAGTGGGACAATAAAGATAAATATATTTAAAGAAGATCGGGAGGGGGATGTAAATAATAGAATACTACCAATACGAAATTGCTGTAAAAAGGGAATATAAGTTGCATGTTGGTGTTTATCGTGTTTTGTTGTTTTAAAACTAAAAAATAATTTAAAAAAAACAACAATGAAGTAATTACTTGATGTTGTAGCCTGTCCACGTCCCGCTCAGCTCATCAAGGATTCTGAGGATCGAGAGATGGGTGTGGGTTGGTAACCTAGGCCAGTGTAATTGGCACTTGAGTCTGATAGCAAGGAGGTCAGAGAGGGTGTGGGGTCAGAGGCTGAAAGCCAACCAGGGCCTGTTGCAACTCCAGAGGTGCCCATGGAGAAAAGAAAGAGCCTATTCTCGATGCAAGAGTGCGCAGGAGTGTCAGCAGATAGGAATAGCTGAACAGGAAAAAGTCTATGCGTGAATAGCTCTCTAGAACAATTAGCTACACTTTCTGGCTATATAAGGATGAGTCTCGTGACAAGTGATTGAGGAAGTCAACGTTCAATATGAGAGCTGGACGATCGGATCATGCTCGTGGTCTATTTCTGTGATTTACAAATTAAGAAACTGAAAACTGTCTTCAGACTGCCTGCTAAATCAGCATGAGACATGTTAATTAGAGAATGAATCAAAGAAAACTATTTGGGGAGTTCTTGGCTTTCTGCCTGAGACTTTAATTAACAGCCGCTACATCAACGGACTGATTCTTGCTTTTGCTGAGATATTTTATACAAATACTTTTTGCTAGTAAACTATTAGAAATTATATGCTTAAAACTTGTCAACTCTGTGTGTGCGGGACAGAACTCTTGATTACATTATTTTAACTTGGAATGTTTAAATTCTTCAAGAGATAGTAATCAAATTTTTCAATCCAATCACTGTAGGCATTTAAACATAATTTTTAGCAAGCACAAGTATGAAAAACCATCAGAGTAACTCAACTTTTTATGTTCAGTGAGAAAAAAATGTGAATCTTTAGAGGGGGGGGGAATCACCACCCTGATGCTTATTGGATGGAGAAGAAGTCCCCTCTGCCAGTAAGCACAGCCTCTACTCCCGACCCCTGGTCCATGGACTGACACTTGTCCACAGCATGCCAGAAACCAGGCTGTGCAAACAAGCAAAGCCACATTCACGGGATGCAGGCAGCTTGAGAAACCATGCCTACTTCCGTGCATGGAAAACCCTCTCTCATGGGACCAGTCCCTGGTACCCAAAGGGCTGGATTACATGATGTAAACAAAATTGGTCTTTGAAAGGCACAAATTATCATTGTCTATCATTCAGTATCAAATACTTTCAAAAGATAGGAGTACATACCTGTTAGAAATTATCCACTTTGTAAACTATTTAAATGGTGTGAGATAGAAAGAAATTCACATTTAAAGAAAGATCATTCTATTATTTAACATGAAATAATTTACTAGACACTAAAGATTCTGAATGTGCTATGAATCATCCCTTGGATCTTTGGTTGCCCATAAATTTTATTAGGCTAAATACCCACCATGTTATTATTCTTTTTTTTAAACATTACAATATGAAAGAGAACTCACATTAGAATCACAGATTTGGAAATAGCTGCTTAAGCATCAAACCCAATAGCCTAATTATGAAGGAATCCAAATTTAAGCATCCCAGAAAAATGCCCAAGCAGCCTCCACCTGTTACTGTTAAGAGGCTTTTTCCTTCCCTAACATTCAAGCAGAATCACCTTCCAGTAACTTAAATTCATTTTTCATGTCCTATATTCTGGAACAGATGTCTTCTATTTGACATTCTTTCACATATCCAAAGAAAGACAGCTAAACTATCCCACAACTTTCAATAGCTATTTATAGGTTACAGTTTTTAGTCTCATGATCATCTTCATTGCCCTTTTCTAAATATGTGCCACTTTCTTTTTAAATCCTCCTTAAATGTGGTGATCAGAACTGGACATTGTACTCAAGATGAAGTATAAATAGAATAGGGTGGAAAGATTATTTCCTGAGTTTCAAAATTATACTACAATTGATGTACTGTAGTCTGAAATTGTATTTTCTTGTTTTTAGCCACTTTACACAGTTGATTCCTACTCAGTTTGCAATCCATTGTAGGTAGGTAGGTAGGTAGGTAGGTAGGTAGGTAGGTATTTATTTATTTATTTATTTATTTATTTATTTATTAGATTTGTATGCCGCCCCTCTCCACAGACTCGGGGTGGCTCACAGCAAAATACAACAATTCATGACAAATCCAAATATAATTTAAAATTTAAAAAGAACCCCATTTTACTAACAAACACACACACAAACATACCATGCATAAATTGTACATGCCCAGGGGAGGTGTTTCAGTTCCCCCATGCCTGACGACAAAGGTGGGTTTTAAGGAGTTTACGGAAGGCAGGGAGAGTAGGGGCAGTTCTAATCTCTGGGGGGAGTTGGTTCCAGAGAGTCTTGGCCGCCACAGAGAAGGCTCTTCCCCTGGGGCCCGCCAACCGACATTGTTTAGTTGACGGGACCCGGAGAAGGCCCACTCTGTGGGACCTAATCGGTCGCTGGGATTCATGCGGCAGAAGGAGGTCTCGGAGATATTCTGGTCCAGTGCCGTGAAGGGCTTTAAAGGTCATAACCAACACTTTGAATTGTGACCGGAAATTGATTGGCAGCCAGTGCAGACTGCGGAGTGATGATGAAACATGGGCATATCTAGGTAAGCCCATGACTGCTCTCGCAGCTGCATTCTGCACGATCTGAAGTTTCCGAACACTTTTCAAAGGTAGCCCCATGTAGAGAGCATTACAGTAGTCAAACCTCGAGGTGATGAGGGCATGAGTGATTGTGAGCAATGAGTCCCGGTCCAGATAGGGCCGCAACTGGTGCACCAGGCGAACCTGGGCAAACGCCCCCCTCGCCACAGCTGAAAGATGGTTCTTTAATGTGAGCTGTGGATCGAGGAGGACACCCAAGTTGCGGATCCTCTCCGAGGGGGTCAATAATTCCCCCCCCCAGGGTAATGGACAAACAGATGGGATTGTCCTTGGGAGGCAAAACCCACAGCCACTCCGTCTTATCCGGGTTGAGTTTGAGTCTGGTGACACCCATCCAGGCCCCAACAGCCTCCAGGCACCGGCACATCACTTCCACTGCTCCGTTGACTGGACATGGGGTGGAGATGTAAAGCTGGGTATCATCAGCATACTGATGATACCTCACCCCATGCCCTTGGATGATCTCACCCAGCGGTTTCATGTAGATATTAAATAGCAGAGGGGAGAGGACCGACCCCTAAGGCACCCCACAAGGGAGAGACCTCGGAGTCGACCTCTGACCCCCCACTAACACCAACTGCGACCGACCGGAGAGGTAGGAGCAGAACCCAACTGAGGCCAGCAAATCCATCACTAAATACTGTGGTCACTTACTGGAAAACTATGTGACCGTGACACTTATAATGTCATTTCTCATGTGCTTATTATGTGAATCACTGCAGTTGTTAAGCAAGACACCATACAATTGCAACTTGAAATTTTACTTCCTCATTCTCCATTAATTCTGTTTATCAGAATTTATTTTGGGCAGTACAAAAATAGTGATCGCTTTACAACAAGGTGCTATGACACTCATAAATGCCAGAAGAGGTGGCAAAGCTGTTGTTTTTATACCACTGTAACTTTGAACAGACATTAAACAAGACATTTTGTAATGAGGACTATTTAAACTACTCCAAGATACTTTTCACACATCTCATGTTCTACAGTACATGCATGCATGTGATTTTTGTATCCTAATAGAGCCTTGCATGCTAAATCAATAAAATAGCAATACTGTACTGGTTAAACATAAGGAAAAATAAAGGAACATTGTATGCATACAGCAAAACTAAATAAACAGACAACCACCACACTAAATAACCTCATCAATTAAGGGGGCCTAATGTCTGAGTGGGGAACCAGATACCGTCTGCTAACTCTTAGTTTTTCTCCTTACTGAAGTTGGAAACACTGCTTCCTATCTTCCAAGCCCCCGGCAATTCACAAATCGCTCAGGATGCTTCAGTGATACAGCATAAGAGCTTGGTTAGCTTAATTCCTTTAGTATCCTAGGATGTCATTTATCTGGTCCTGGATATTTACATTCATTTCTATCAGTCTCAAGCTCCTTTAGTTCTGATCTTCACAATGTCCTGACACATCACAAAGAGTTTTGTTGAAGAAGACCCAATAAAAGCAAGAGTTGAGAGGCTGTGCCTATTCATTATTATGGTTCATCACAGCCAGCCAGATATTCTATCCTACTTGCCTTTCAGAAAGTTATTGACATTGATTCCTATGGGAAACATTGTTTCATCTTACAAACTTTTCATCTTACGAACCTCATCCCAAAACCAATTAAGTTCATAAGATCAGGTATTACTGTACTACCAATCTGCCTTCTATTGAGGACCTGTATACTGCACAAGTCAAAAAGAGGGCTGGGAAAATATTTACAGATACCTCACATCCTGGAAACCAACTTCTTCAACTCCTACCCTCAAAACGACGCTATAGAGCACTGCACACCAGAACAACTAGACACAAGAATGCCATCACTCTGCTAAACAAATAATTCCCTCAACACTGTCAAACTACTGCCTAAGTCTGCACTACTATTAATCTTCCTATCCTTCCCATCACCCATCTTCTCCCACAAATGATTGTATGACTGTAACTTTGTTGCTTGTATCCTTACAATTTGTATTGACTGGTTCCTTGTATGATTTGATTGCTTATTTGTACTCAGACTACCATTAAGTGTTGTACCATATGATTCTTGACAAACTTATCTTTTCTTTTATGTACACTGAGAACATGTGACCAAGGCAAATTCCTTGTGTGTCCAATCACACTTGGCCAATAAAATTCTACTCTATTCCGTGTGGCAACCTTTCTAAAAAAGGGCAATGTGGCATTAAAAAAATGCTTTAGCATAAAATATCAGAGTTTCAAGCAGCAATGTAATTTGGTTGTAGGCAGTGTTGTGATTTTATGAGTGATCAGAAGCCTTTGTGCTCTGCTCAAAAGACATTTAATCACAAAGAAAAATTTAATTTTAGGGAATATTAGTGAATCACCTGACGGAACTGGGTCAAATGTTGTTGCTGTTGTTGTTGTTGTTGTTGTTATTATTATTATTATTCTTATTATTATTATTATTTATTAAATCTGTATGCTGCACTTCTCTGGAGACTCGGGGCGGCTCACAAGATACAATATAAACAATGCAACAGCAAATCTAATGAATTAAAAATTTCAACTAAAATCCCAATCAGTCAACATCAGTCAACCAATTCATTCACAACCGCACATCACATTTAGTAAACGGGGGGGGGGGGGGGACACACGCTTGATCTAATTGCAAGCAATCCTTAGGGGCCTTGATTGCATTAAAACTAAACCTCAATTGACATGTGATTTACAGAAACCTTTCCCACCCTTCCCCCTCCCTAGTCATGCACCTGGACTTCTGAGATTTACGCTTCCTCTTTATGCCCTCATATGCTCCATGTTTCATGTCATATTCAAATTTGAGACACCACAGGCAACTGCAAAATAAATGTATGCAGTTTTGAAGCATTTAAGTCCTAAAAAACTTTGCTCTCTTTGCTTTTAAGATGAATATCACCACATTACCACTAGATTGTGGCAAACAGAAAATTGATAACCACACATTTGCTCATAAGGTCAAACTTTGACCAAGGTGGTGGTAGATTGCCGAGCCCAGCTTCCCTCCTCAACTACCTCCTCAAGCTGCTTCAGGCAAGGGATAGGGCTCGCAACTTGGGTGTCCACCTAGATCCACAGCTGAGGCTCAGCTGTAGCTAGGGGGGCTTTCACATGTCTTGTCTACCAGTTGCGGCCCTACCATGACCAAGAGGCACTCCGCACAGTCACTCACACCCTCATCACCTCCCATTTTGACTATTGCAATGCGCTCTACATGAGGTTACCCTTGAAGAGTTTTCGGAGACTTCAGGTGGTGTAGAATGCAGCAGCATGTGCAATAACAGGTGTACTAAGGTACACCCGTATTGCTCCAACTTTATGGACACTGCATTGGTTGCCAGTCGGTCTACGAACGCAATTCAAGGTGTTGATTATTATCTTTAAAGCCTTAAGTGGCTCAGGGCCAGACTATTTACAGGACCGCCTCCTCCTTCATATCTCGCTGCGGCCAGTAAGGGCCAACAGAGTTGGCCTTCTCCAGGTCCCGTCTGCCAAACAATGTTGGTTGGCAGGACCTCAGGGAAGAGCCTTCTTTGTCGTGGCCCTGACCCTTTAGAACCAACTGCCTCCAGAGATCTGCATTATCTCCACCCTACGGGTCTTTCGGAAAGCTGTTACAACCTGGCTTTTCCAGAAGGTCTGGAATTAGCTGATCGTAAGTATGTATGCTTTTAATATTATTGTTATTATTGATTTTTATTATTAGATTTTAACTGTTTTGTAGTTGTGGTTGTATTTATTCCGATTGTGGTTGTATTTATTCCGATTGTTAGCCACTCAGAGTCCGTTTGGAGTGAGCGGTATATAAAAAAAAAAATAAAATAAAATAAAATAAAATAAAATAAAATAAAATAAAATAAAATAAAATAAAATAAAATAAAATATAAGGGGCAAGTACTGTACAGGAGCAGAAAACTGCTTTGTTTCCTTGTCCTCCTATGGAAATTACCTAACTAAAGGAGAACACGGCAACTGGAGCGGGACCTGGCTCGGCTTCTTCTCTGTCCGCTGTGGTATACTTATCTCACCCGGCCGCTCTGTTTAGGGTGACCTGCTCCCTTCTCAACCAGGGGGGAGTTGGGGAGCCTTTGCAGAGTAGTGCCAAGGATTTTAACACATTTTTCGCTCATAAAGTCGCTCAGATCCAGGCGGACCTCGACTCCAATTGGATATCAGAGTTGACTGACAATGAGTCAGTCAAGGTGACCGGGGCCCGTACTTGTCCACCTGTCTGGGAAGAGTTTGATCTGGTAACAGCTGATCAAGTGGACAAGGCCATTGGAGCTGTGAGTTCCGCCACCTGCTTACTGGATCCATGTCCCTCTTGGCTGGTTTCGGCCAGCAGGGAGGTGACACGGAGCTGAGTACAGGAGATTGTCAACGCTTTTTTAAAAATGTTAATAGGTTTAAAAAAATGTTTACCTCCCACAAACCATATTTGATAGTGTGCAAACTGTTGATGTTTTAGTCAGAAATGGTGCATTGAATTACTGGTGTAATTACTGGTGTACGAGTTTTATGATGCATTTTGTACATATAAACTAATATAGAGAACTTTCTCTACATCATGTAAAGTTGGTGGGGGGGGGGAAATTCTTTAAAAAGTTCTTTTAAAAAAAGAAAACAGCAGAAGTTTCTAGTTTAGAGTTCCTAACTTCTTATGAATTGCAGAAACTGATTAAAATAATGAAAATTTATTTGTTCATCTAATATAGCTGCTCATCTCATAAGGAAGTGACTTCTTGGGATACAAACAAAATATTTTCAAACTACATTTATTTCAATTATTTTTATACAGAAAATGTTAGCTTTCCTTCTATAAACCGTATTCACCAAACAGCTTTCCTAAGTGAAAAACGTAATTTCCATATAATTTTATGAGGCAAAATTATGCTACATAATTCATTCAAGTTCATTTGTGTGTAGGCTGAGCTTACCTGTTTTAATACATCCAATATAAGTTCGCTGAAGATTTCATTAATGCCCATTGACACTGTTGGTCCATCCATCCCTTTGCTAAACCGGCCACTTCCAATGAGCTCAATCAGTTCCCAAGCAGAAAGACCTTCCCAATCGGCATCCAAACCGATCTTGTAATGTTCAAACTGTTCTTGATGCCAACCTAGTCCCATTGCTTCTGTCAGCTTCTTCAGTAAATATTCTATCTGTACAGAAAGAGGTATACAACAGCTGAACGAATGTAACAAATTTGTGGGGAAAACTATTGCTCTAGAATCTCTTACACTGCACAACTGCACTTTTTGTGTGTTTGTTCCTTCAAGTCAGTGTTGATTCCTGGCAATTGCCTGAACATATCCTCACATTTGGGGGGGGCAACATTTTTGAAAATGGTTTGCCACCGCTTCTTTCTGAGGGCTGAGAGAGACTAACTACCCCAAAGTCACCCCTCTGGCATCGGGCCAGAATATCTCCGGGACCGCCTTCTACCGCACAAATCCCAGCGACCGATTAGGTCCCACAGAGTTGGCCTTCTCTGGGTCCCGTCAACTAAACAATGTCGTTTAGCGGGACCCAGGGGAAGAGCCTTCTCTGTGGCAGCCCCGACTCTCTGGAACCAGCTCCCCCCAGAGATTAGAACTGCCCCCACCCTCCTCGCCTTTCGCAAAACCCACCTTTGCCGTCAGGCATGGGGGAATTGAAACATCTCCCCCGGGCCTATACAGTTTATGTATGGTATGCTTGTGTGTATGTTTGCTTTTAATAATGGGACTTTTAGTGTTTCTTTTAAATTATTAGATTTATTATACAGTATATTGTTTATTATTGCTGTGAGCCGCCCCGAGTCTACGGAGAGGGGCGGCATACAAATCTAATAAATATAATAAAATAAATAATAAATCTGGCCGGATGCCTCAGAACTAGAACTCAGAGTTTCCTGTTTTCTAGTCCAGTGCCTCAAACACTAAATACAACTGACTCTTTTGGACCACTCATATGACCAAAATATCAGCCAGAATAAGAAAAAGTGGACACCAAAGAACTATATGCTGAACTACATACTGAGCTAACTTTGGAAGTTACTGGTTCATTAAAATATATTTTTAAAGGTAGTTTTCAAGCTAATAAATAATTGCATTTCTGAATAGTTCAGAGTGTTCAGAAACAAAGTCTCTCTATCTTCAGCTATGTTTCCTCAATAGCCATCCAGCGCTTATAAGAGATCCATTAGTGGGATATGAAAAGTCACTGGGCTTAGAAATAATGTACCCATCATGATTGGTTGCCACTGATTCTTTGTTCTCCTTTTAAAACTCATTTGAGGTACTGCTGTCATCAGCCTGACCCTGATTCTTAAGAAAAAAATAGCCGTTTCAGTGATGTGTATAGTTGCATTGACCAACATACACAGAATTGTTGGATCATTTCTTTTTCTGTTAAAAACCAGTGGAGAGAAATTATTTTTAAATGTAAAAAAAAATAACTGTAAAAAGCCATCTTTTCTACTTAGCTCAAAGAAAAAAATTAGGATGCTTGAAATAACTCTTTCATACCTCTTCTGCCACGATGATTAATGGATATTTGTCTTCAGATAGAAAGTTGAAGATGACCCACACTTTAAAAGCATCATCATCGGTAATGAGTAAGGTATTTTTTGTGAGATTTTTTCTGGCACACAGAGTCCAGCACATTTTATAGAATTCAACTTTGTCAAAGTTGTCTTGAACCTAAATAAAAATTATATATACATAATTTAAGTTAATTTAATTTGACTTCTGTGCCGCCCAATCCCATGGGTCTCAGGGCAGCTTACAACAATAAATAGTACAGTACAGTGATACAAAAGTATCACATATACATATCTAAATATGATACAAAACTCAGCAATAAACTCAGGATGACAACAGCAATAGTGGGAAGATGTGGTGAATTCCACTCCTAAACCAACAGCAAAGGAGCATTTTCTCAGACAACTAAAGCTAAACAAAATACCTATTGTGTAGACTTTTTAAAAAACCATCTCTCCAGCTATTAGAGAGAACCGCCTGCTACCGCACGAATCCCAGCGACCGATAAGGTCCCACAGAGTTGGCCTTCTCCAGGTCCCGTCGACTAAACAATGTTGTTTGGTGGGCCCCAGGGGAAGAGCCTTCTCTGTGGTGGCCCCGGCCCTCTGGAATCAGCTCCCCCGGAGATTAGAACTGCCCCCACCCTCCCTGTCTTTCGTAAACTACTCAAGACTCACTTATACCGCCAGGCATGGGGGAGTTGAGACACCTTTCCCCCAGGCTCTTTTATATTTTGTTTTATGTTTGGTATGAATATGTTGTTTGGTTTTTTAAAATATGATAGGGTTTTATATGTTTTTTTAATATTAGATTTGTTCTACTATAATATTGTTTTTATTATTGTTGTGAGCCATCCCGAGTCTTCGGAGAGGGGCGGCATACAAATCTAATAAATTATTGTTATTAATTATTATTAAACATTGCACTTCACCTGCTTCCTTGATTTACACTGGAGGGTGTTTTTTTTCCTTTTACGACCATGTAATCTTTTAATTTGGGATAGGGACTCAGGGCGACTGAATAAAACTGAGCATTTACTGACCGGATGCCCTTTCCGATGCCTAGGTGGCGTTTGAAGCAGATATTTTCTTTTTGCGCCCTGAGAGAGAAACATCTGCTACTTAATCATTCGAATAAAGGCGAGCATCTCCACCACTAAATCATCACACCACACTTGATTACACTGAAAATGCTAGCAAAAAAATGTCTTTGGTTCAGTCTTTATATGCTACTCATTTTTACAGCAATCACTGATTTTGCTTCCTATTTTACCCTCAAACTACATTATACTCAAGTGTAGATATTCTTTAAAAAGGAATTATTTAAAAACCATGAACTTCTTTGATATTTGTTGCTATGACATAACTTGTTCTTAATTAGAAGTTTCAGATTCAAAATCTAGATGGTAATAATAATTTTAAAAGAACTGTACTGTCCTTTGCTTCTTTTTGCTAAACTGCCAGTCTGGGCATTTCTCCACTTCCCTCTCAGTTCAACAATACACACTTTGTTGAAGGCTGAATCTCACCCACTGAGCTAGATAATTAATTCATTTGCCATCAAGAGCACAAGAGAAAGTATTCTGTAAATCTAATTGGTATGGTCTAGGTGTTTTGCAAGGAGACATGTGAAACAGGAAAAAGAATTTCATGTTAAACCAAGGGTTTATTGCTTTTCTTGTAAAGATTGTCACAGGAAAATTATCTTGAATAATCTGTGTATAGATGGCACAGAACCAGTTCTCTTAATACAGCTAAATAAACTTTCTAGATTTTAGTCAAAGCAAGCAAAAAGTAAGGGAAATATATGTGTGTGTGTCTGAAATTTGTACCTGTGCATTTTTGGGAGGATTCTACCAGAGAGCCCGACAGAACAATATATATGATAATTGGTAAAATATACTCTTTCCATGAAATATCACTGCCTAAGAAACCGTATTTATATTAGCACAATATAGTATACGTGGAATGTATACGCAGAAAACTCTGTATTCTTAAAACACCGATATGCAAGCAATCACTTTAACCAAAAAAGGTCCTTCAATCAATAACCAATACATCCAGGTTGATCTATGTAGCAAGAAGCTACAAAGTACATACTATAGAGCAGTGATGGCAAACTTTTTTTGGCTCGGATGCGAAAAATGTGCACGCATGATAGCGCACACATGGATGCCCGCACCCATAATGCAATGCCCATTCCCTGTGCATGCGCACAACCCCCATACTGCCCCCCCCTTGCACATGTGCACAGGCCTCACTGAAGCCTCCAGATTTCCAGTAGGCCCGTTGGGCTGTTTTCACCATTTCCGTTTTCAGGAAAACCTCCTGAACCCCGGAGAGAGGAAAAATGGCTGAAAAGAAGTCCAAAAAACAGCTGAACAGCGAGAACATACATGCTGGAGCTGACATTGGGCAACACCTCGCATGCCCTCAGATATGGCTCCACATGCCACCTGTGGCACCCAGGCCATAGGTTCGCCTTCACTGCTATAGAGGAGTGTTTCCCAACCTTGGCAACTTGAAGATATTTGGACTTCAACTCCCAGAATTCCCCAGCCAGCAAATGCTGGCTGGGGAATTCTAGGACTTGAAGTCCAAATATCTCCAAGTTGCCAAGGTTGGGAAACACTGCTATAGAGCATGGTAAAAGGCAAACCATATTTACTATATTACATTAATATAAATACATTAATATGGGAGGAAATAGGGCTGTCGCTTCTCCCCCCCCTTTGTCCCCAATGTGACTCAGATCATCAGGCATGGCATTTGCAGTGAAAACAACTTTACCCTGAAATCAATGAAAACCTTTCCTCTTACACAAACTGCGTGGGATCTAGTCTTGTTTGGGACCAAAGTTAATTTTTGTTCCGTGCTAAATTTCCAATAACCTACCACTATCTTTGCTTAAGAAGGAGGAGCTTGCACATTTGCCTATTACATTGAAATATGTAGAACACATATGCCTAACGTGTTGGTAATTCAAAACTGCTTCTTTGCTTATTTGAATCGCTGATTGAAAATTATCTTCTACTAGAGAAAATAGCCTATATTTAGGAAAGAAAGAATCCTGCAGAGAGGCTGAAATAGTGCTACACAGAAAATCTTACCTGTTCAGTGTGTGTTTGTGTGTGTGTGTGTGTGTGTGTGTGTGTTCAAGTCATTGCTGATTGCTGGCAACTGCTTGGACAGGTCCATGCAATGTTTTTGGCAGGATTTTTCCTAGGGCATTGCCAAACAAAGACAAAGTGACTAGCCCTCAGTCATCCAGCTGACTTTGACTTAAACAGGGCTAGAACTCACAATCCCCTCCCCCCTGTCTAGGCTGGTGATTTATTCCACTACATCAAACTGCTTTTCAACTGGCTTCCCAGAAATCATTAATTTAAAGCTTTCAGCAGTTCTGAGAAGCAATAATGTCTTAGGACTTTGTATATTTCTCACCTCCACCAATGTCAAAGACACAGATAGAGCTTCTTGGGCATTCAGAAACCCTTATTCCAAGCGTTACCAAGTACCAAGATAATTCCTCTCCAGAAACCAATTGCTTTCCAGAAGAAATCAATCCTATGCAGAGGCATCATCTGGCCTTTGGGGAAGAAGTAACCCAGTCCTCAGTCTAATTCCCCCTCTCCACTTTGGATCAATCTCTCAATTTAATATGAAGGGAGATTCTTAAAATCAACCACTTTTGTGCATAAAAGAAAAGCCACTCACTTTGCACAATCTGATAGATATTCAGAGAAGTGTGAAATGATTCTACAGCTTCCTCATACCTGAAATCAGATTCCTGTGGTATTTATTACCAACTTCCAAGTTGATTGTATTCACCCAATCACTGAGTTTCAGTAAAATGATGAAATAACATTGCAAAAATAAAGCTTAGGGGATTTTATTTGTAATTAGAAGTGCAGAACAAGGAAGTTTACCTTTTGGACTTTCCACATTTTAAAAATACATCGCCTTCAATCAGTAAAAATGTTTGGCTTTATTAAATATTAAGTGATTTAATTTAATAAGTTAAAGATTTACATCTTAGCCTATTTCCACATTTTTAAAGGGGCAAAAGCAAGGTTCTTCAAAGTGTTATATATCCGATAATTTTTTTTAATTATCACATTAATAATGATGGCAAACTATAATACCATAGCAGTCAAGATGGTTCTAACATTTGCACCATTATTGTCACCAAATTTAATGACTACACTCAACTTTGGGCATATAATTATTAACTTTGGGCATATAATTATTATGCCCAAATGCTGCTTTAATTATAAGACTAAAGCAGCACAGAGGTATTCCTTGATTTAGACCAGTCACTTGTTTAAAATAATGACAATTCTCCCCAGGAAAATTTATAGTCCAGTTCCAAAGTTATGGTGGCCGTCCCTCCAACCTCCCCCTCAATGTTCCCCAGGATTTTGAAAATATGAAAAATGTGCCGCGACTCCAAAAAGGTTGGGAAACACTGCTCTAGAAGATAGGTTTAAGATACAGAAGGATCTTGACAGACTTGAGCAATGGGCACTATTGAACAAAATTAAATTTAATGGTGAAAAAAATAAGGTTCTACATTTAGGCAAAAAAAATCAAAGTGCAAAGGTACAGTATATGTGTACCTTGTTCAATAGTGATGACTTTGAGAGGGATCTTGGAGTCCTAGTGAACAATCACTTTAAAAAGAGCCAGCAATGTGCTGCAGCTGCCAAAAAAGCCAACACAGTTCTAGGCTGCATAAATAGAGGAATAGAATCAAGACCATGTGAAGCGCTAATGCCACTTTATAATGCCTTGATAAGGCTACACTTGGAATATTGCAATTTTTGCCACCACAATGTAAAAATGATGTTGAGAGGCTAGAAAAAGTGCAGAGAAGAGCAACAAAGATGATTAGGGGACTTGAGGATAAAACATATAAAGAACAATTGCTGGCACTGGATATGTCTAGTCTTATGAAAAGAAGGACCAGGGTGACATGATAGCAGTATTCCAATATCCACAAAGAAGAGTTTGCTTCTTTTAGTGAAGGGGGGCAGGGTTGCGATATGTCACTGCCATAAAGACGCAAGTTTGTCACCCCTGATCTAGACTCTATAATCATCGAAAACCATCCAATGACTTATCATCATAAATCTGGTTCTCTTAAATCTGTTATTTAGCTTTGTTAGGAAAAAATGATGCATAAGTTTAATTTAGATTATTATATAGTTAAGAAAGCCTTCAATCAATGCAGACAAAAGACAACTAGACCCAACTGCGTTTCTCAAGTCTCTCAAGGACACATTCATATATATAGATATATATATTGTCTTTTTAGAATGGGCATCAGAATTTCATTTTTAACGTATGCCAGTGCATGCACAGAACAAGTGACAATAAATGTTATCTTATTTTATCCTATCTGTACAATGGAGCTTTTTGATATACATCAATTTTGCTCTGTATCCTTTGTTTCTGAGTTATCTATCTATCTATCTATCTATCTATCTATCTATCTATCTATCTATCTATCCATCCCACCTATAAGAGTTCAGCAAGTGCTCCACATTTCATGTTATACAATTTTCTAATTCAATCAAATCCTTAAACATTCTGCTTTGTTTCTGTAATTCCCTTAGGACAATACTACTTATTTGAGATTACTATAACCAGTTAATGATTCTGACAACTTTCAGACAGAAAAGCTCATAGAATTTTGTCTTACTGACAATTAAATCTTGCAATCTTTACAATTTCTTATTTTTTCAACATTCTCTTTCCATTTTTATCTTCATGAAAACACATGATTAATAACAAACCAATGTGATAAACCTGAGCAAATTCTTTTTCTACACTCTTTTAACTCACTGCTTATTGATTGTTATATACTCTAAAAGTGTTGATTTTATATAAATACTTTGGAAATCCTGCTCTCTCAACTAGTCTCCTGGCTAACTTAAATAGCTGGCTTGACAATACAATTTGAATTGTCAAGCTTTCCTTTTTTTTGAATCTTGTAAGATCTTAAATTTAATTTCCCTCTTTTATCAAACTATATAAAGGTAATTATTTGTCTCTTCTACTCATTAATATCCTATTTTTAATAATTATTGAAATAATTTGAAACAGAAAGTTAAGTCTTGGCAGAATGTGATTATATCTCTTCGAAGCATATCTAGGCTGATCAGGATATAATAAATCAGTTAGGGTTTATTCTCTCTGCAAGTATTGCTGTAAAAAAAACCTCTATATTCGATAAAGGAACGCTGCAAAGTCCCTGTTCTCAGTCAAATGATGAGAGGGAAGAGGGAGACAGTTGGTAAATTCTGAGTCAACTTTTTCCCTAAAGGGAAGCAATGAGGGATTTTTAGTATTATTATTATTCATTTGGAACTTTTTCTCTACAGCTCTTGGTTAGATCCTTCCCATCCATCCATCTATGTATTGGGATATCTCTGTCCTACTATGTTCATTCTTTGGAAAGTTATCCTGGTGATTAGAAGAGTTTCAAAGCAAAGACCTTTACATGTTTCCAATATTTTGTTGGGTTGGAAAGAGCTTTAAATGAAAACTAACCACACGTGTTAGGAATAGAGACGCACATACCTTTTCCAAGATGAACTTATTTAAATAAGGCATATATCCCTGATTAGAAACAGGTCCTTCATCATCATCCCTAAAATGCTCCTCTAAGGCCACTGGATCATGAGGAACATTCAACAATGTGCAGAGGTTGTGAGAAAGGACCTAAAAACAGAGGAAAAACAAATCAATTAAGATGATTTCGTTGTTATTTCCCATACCTGTTTTTATAGATTTCTGGACAACAATGCAGGTATAGTTTGCTATTATTATTTTTTTCTAGGATGCTATATAATTTCTGATGCTATTAAATACTGAAGGAGAGGGGAAACACCTGAAATATTATTTTTGAGAAAATAAATTATTTTTGGAATTAATAAGATATAGGAATGACAAAAGAAAAGATCATTCGAGGACAGAAGGAAAAGGGGGGACATGATCGAAACATTTAAATATATTAAAGGGTTAAATAAGGTCCAGGAGGGAAGTGTTTTTAATAGGAAAGTGAACACAAGAACAAGGGGACACAATCTGAAGTTAGTTGGGGGAAAGATCAAAAGCAACATGAGAAAATATTATTTTACTGAAAGAGTAGTAGATCCTTGGAACAAACTTCAAGCAGACGTGGTAGATAAATCCACAGTAACTGAATTTAAACATGCCTGGGATAAACATATATCCATCCTAAGATAAAATACAGAAAATAGTATAAGGGCAGACTAGATGGACCATGAGGTCTTTTTCTGCCGTCAGACTTCTATGTTTCTATATTTCTATGACCATATCCGCACTACAAAGTGTAGGAGTTCATACAGGAAATACACCAAAATTTTATACTGGCTTGAGAATGAGCATTTACAGTAGTCCCTCACCTATCGCTGGTGTTACATTCCAGACCTGGCCGCGATAGGTGAAATCCGCGATAGGGAATTTATCGACTAATAGTACTTATTTAAATATTTATATTGTAATTGTTTGGTAAGTTTTCATTGTTTTAAGTGTTTATAAACCCTTCCCACACAGTATTTATTTTAGATACAGTATTTAAATACAGTATTTACAATTTTAGATTTTTTTATTTATTTTTTTTAAACCTGCCGATCGAGTTCGGCAGGCTGTTTAAATCTGCCGATCGACTTCCTCAGAAACCCGCAATGAAGTGAAGCCGCAGTAGGTGAAGCGCGGTATAGCGAGGGACTACTGTAAACCTATTTCAACTCTAGGCTTGAAATATGAAGGAAGGAAAATGCTGTTCCACAAGAGAATGGTCATAATCTTTATTCCTTTATTCAAGAACTAGAAATTGATGCTCACTTTTTTCCCTGCCAATACTTAATAGAGACATACACACAAAAGTACTTAATCTTTGTCAATGAAGGAAGGATTTATAGAGGACAGTTCTTTTAGAAGCCGGTGATTTGTATATTTACAGCCAACACAATCAGCAAATGTATTAAAAGCAACCAAGAGCAAAAGGGACCCCTTCAGTACTGAAAGCCTGGAAACTGTTCCAGAACGTCATTCCCATAGCTGATATTGTTATTTTTTTAGAACCAAAAGTGAGGAAAACATGGCTTCTAAAATTCTTTCTAAACTCTTATCTACATATACAGTAATACCTTATTTTACGAACCTAATTGGTTCCCGGGGGAGGTTCGTAAGACGAAAAGTTCGTAAGACTAAACATTGTTTTCCATAGGAAACAATGTAAAATCAATTAATCCGTGCAACGGAAAAAAAAACCCGCAAAAAAACGCCGCCGCCCGGCTGTCACCTTTTGAAACTTCCGGGTTCGGCGTTCGGGAGGCCGCCGAGAAGCCCCCCGGCTGTTTTAAAAGACAACAGCCGGGCGGCGGGGCTTCTCAGCGGCCTCCCGAACCCGAACTTTTGCCAAACTTCCGGGTTCAAGGTTCGGGAGGCCGCTGAGAAGCCCCGCCGCCCGGCTGTCAACTTTTAAAACAGCTGGGGGGCTTCTCGGTGGCCTCCCGAATGCCAAACCCAGAAGTTCGGGTTTGGCATTCGGTTTCAGGAGGACGCTGAGAAGCCCATTGGCTGTTTCCAAAAGCGACAGCCGGGCGGCGGGGCTTTGTGGCGGCGGCGGCGGCAGCGGGTTCGTAAGAAGAAAAAGGTTCGTAAGAAGAGGCAAAAAATTTCTGAACCCCGGGTTCGTATCTCGGGTTGTTCGTTATAAGTCGCCCTGAGTCCCATTAGGATTGGGCGGCATAGAAGTCAAACTAAATGAAATGAAAAATTATTTGGAGGTTCTGCACTTATGCATTTTTTTCCTCATGTTGTGCATGTGGATGTTTATGCCTGCCCTGAAAATCATAGAGGAGGCTGCATAATCTCCACTGTAGGTCACATAACCAGAAGGGAGGATGAAAAGAAGAAAAGGTCTTGGAATGGAGCATAGAGCAGCCTTCTGAACATCTGTGTGTTTTTCTCTAATACGACTCATAGGAAGAATATGCAGGGAATTTTTTTGGCCCATTTTCAAACTCAATCCATGTCCAACAACTGAGGGAGGGACAACTTGGAAAGGTGCAAATATCAGCATGTGCACAATGATGTAATCACAAAATGCCATGACTCATATACTTGCATCATATTATTAGTAAGATGAATGTCACTGAGCACTTGTCACTTTGCAATTATCAAAGATTTCAACTAATGCTGAATTAATATTATTTTGAAGGCTTCTGTCCCCAAAATCAAACTTAGTTCTATTTAATTAAAGATTTGTAGAATAATCCTAATGAATAATAAGTGACAAACAAAAGATTCTGTTTTGTCACTTATCATTCATTAGGATTAGTCTCAAGATTCTTTTTTATTCCAACATAAAAAATAGCTTAGATTTGAACTATGGAGACCTAATGCTCTGAGAGTTTGGTTGTGTGTGTGCAAATATTTAGTCTCCTGGCTAGGTAGCCTCACACCGATAAATGTTACCTTGCTAAGTAATGAAACATTTGCAAGCAAACAACCAAGTTCAGAAAACATCAGGGACTCTGAAAGCTTATTGTTCACTATACAATTCCTCTCATTGGGTTTTTTTGGGTATCACACAAGCAGCACTGACATTGAATTCAAGGAAAATATGCTAAATGTGTGGCAGATCGGTACTAAAAATATATGGCAAATAAATAACTATGATTGGAGGACTTTCTATCAGTCAATTACTCAACCTCAAAATTAAAAACTTTAAAAAGGCCCTATTCAAAGGAATGTAAAAAAAAACCCAACAGGGCTTGTAGAGCAAAAGAACAGCACATAGTTACAGGTAATCCCCAAATTAAGCCTTTCTTTGACTCAAATTTGTGTGTAAGTCAGAATCATCAGTTACTCTGATGGTATGGGAAAACAAAATTTTGGTCACCACAATGTAAAAAAGATGTTGAGACTCAAGAAAGAGTACAGAGAAGAGCAACAAAGATGATTAGGGGACTGAAGGCTAAAACATATAAATAACAGTTGCTGGAATTTGGTATGTCTAGTTTAATGAAAAGAAGGACTAGGGGTGACATTATAGCAGTGTTCTAATATCTCAGGGGCTGCCACATAGAAGAGGGAGTCAGGCTATCCTCCAAAGCACCTGAGGGTAGAACACTGCACTGGCTGCTGATCAATTTCCGGTCACAATTCAAAGTGCTGGTAATGACCTTTAAAGCCCTATATGGCATTGGACCAGAATACCTCTGGAACCGCCTTCTACCGCATGAATCCCAGCGGCCGATAAGGTCCCACAGAGTTGGCCTTCTCCAGGTCCCGTCGACTAAACAATGTTGTCTGGCAGGCCCCAGGGGAAGAGCCTTCTCTGTGATGGCCCCGACCCTCTGGAATCAACTCCCCCGGAAGATCAGAACGGCCCCCACCCTCCTTGTCTTTCGCAAATTATTCAAGACCCACCTATATCACCAGGCATGGGGGAACTGAGACACCTCCCCCAGGCTCTTATATTTTATGATTGGTATGTATGTGTTGTATACTGGCCCAGCCACCAGTATGTCTTTTACTATTGTTGTGAGCTGCCCCGAATCTTCGGAGAGGGGCGGCATTCAAATCAAATAAAATCAAATCAGATCAGATCAGATCAGATCAGATCAAATCAAATCAAATCAAATCAAATCAAATCAAATCAAATCAAAATAAATAAACAGAAGAAGAAGAAGAAGAAGAAGAAGAAGAAGAGGAGGAGGAGGAGGAGGAGGAGGAAGAAGAAGAAGAAGCAGCAATGGGGGAAAACTAATCACAAAGAGAAGCAACTTAGAACTAAGGAGAAATTTCCTGACAGTTAGAACAATTAATCAAAGGAACAACTTGCCTTCAGAAGTTGTGAATGCTCCAACACTGGAAGTTTTTAAGATCATGTTGGATGTATCTTCTTTGTCTGAAATAGTATAGGGCTTCCTGCATAAGCAGGGAGTTGGATTAGAAGACCTTCCAACTCTGCTATTCTAATCATATTAATCAAAATCTGTGTTCATATGTGTGTAGTTGTGTAAACAATTTAAACAGGGAAAAAGGGAAAAAGATCACAGTACTTTCATTTCAGCTTGTTTTGCATACAGGAAGGGAAGGAAGGAAGGCATATGTCTTGTATATCAGGAAGAGCATTAATATCTATTCTTAGCAATAGCAATAGCATTTAGACTTATATACCGCTTCATAGTGCTTTTACAGCCCTCTCTAAGCGGTTTACAGAATCAGCATTTTGCTGCCTACAATCTGGGTCCTCATTTTACCCACCTCAGAAGGATGAAAGGCTGAGTCAATCTTGAGCCGGTGGTGAGATTTGAACTACTGAACTACAGCTAGCAGTTAGCTATAGTAGCCTGCGGCGCTGCACTCTAACCACTACGCCAGCCCAGTTCTATCATATCAGAAGGGATATGATTTACATAATGGGAATATTTGCAAGGTAAAGTAGTCAACAAACCGCTGCTGCTGCTCGATGTTTTCATTAACCCCTGAAAACAGGCTGTACAATAGATTGAAAATGCGCATATTACTTTGTGACACTGACATTATACAATTTTGGCGGATCATCAACTAAGGAGGGGGGGGCACCATTTGCCATTTTGAGTCAGTAGACTGCTCATAACTAAGGGTTGTTTGTAAGACGGATGTTCTTAACCTGGCGACTATCTATAGCATGGCATTCATTATTGAAGATCCTAAACTCAATCTGCAACAGTTAAAACTGGTTTGAATAACGACCTCCAGAAGAGTCCTGTGCTTTACTGAAACATAAGAATACTGTATTAAGTCCAGAGCAGTCCAAACAATGTTTTGGACCAAGTTCAAAGGACAAAGGAAAGAATTGGCGACATCAACCAGGCAACTTTTGCAATAATCTTGGCATGACATCAAAGCACAAACCAACAATGTTACATTTTCCTCCGTCAGAAACCCTCAAAACCTACAAATATTCTAATGCTCACCCAACCCTGATAAACTGAACTGACTTCCTTCTATGCCTGCTACCTTTAAGTTCCAAAGTATCCTACAATATCATTCATGAATGTTCTGTGTTCTTTACAATTCGACAGAACAATGTTAATAATGCAAAATATTCAGTATTCTATATGCTTGTCCAATTCTAAGGATAGTACCTTTTGTGAGACATAACAAATACAAAAGTCATCAAGACTGCCTTTGCAGATGGTCCAGGAGTTTCAGTTAATTCAAAAGTAAAATACAGTATATGGTTATCAACGCATACAATGTTGCCTCTGTAACAAGTTCCCACCTAATTCTGTGCTTAGCAGTTTAAAATAGCTTTGGTCCTGATAACTTGTTGAGTAAAATTAGCTTTCCTGTCATGAAGGCTTACCTGTTCCAAGATATGAATCATGCAAGCCAAACTATTTTTATGACACTTTTAAGGAAAGGAAAGATGGACTTTGAATAAGGACCAAGAAGGCTTTAAAACATGGCTTTTCTTTTCCTGGGCCATATTAAGTGAAGAGGAATTGTCTTGGGCTGCATATAAAATACATAACACATAGTGAATAGAAATAAACTTCATGTTAAAAGTTTACAATGTTGTGGGGCCAGATAATTAGCTGTCCAAGATTGTGGCCCGTAGGCAGTGAAGGGCTACCAAAATTTTTACTACCACACTGTGGGCGTGGCTTATGCAGGGCGCCCTGCATTTTCTTTCAACATCTTTCAGTGCAAATTGGGTGCTCTGGGGTGGAGCTCCATTTTTGCTACCCCACTGCGTTCCTCCCCATCCGGGCAGTAGCCCACCCCTGCCTGCAGGCCATGGATTGAACACACCTGATTTAAAAAGATGGATGATTATTTTTACATGAATCAATGAACATTTTTATTTTAAAGACTGCGTTTTTATACATAATCTTAAAAGTCACTCAAGAGCAGGTGACTAGAGTACAGTGGTCCCTTGACTTTTGCAGGTCTGAGTTTTGCAGAAAGGCTATAACACAGGTTTTCAAAAAAATATTAATTAAAAAATCGTGGTTTTTTTGAACACCACGAGTTTTATTGCAGCCACCCGATGTACCATACTGTGCATTTTAACTCTCCTCCTCTCCCCCTACCCCAGCCATCATGCTTCTTTAAATAAGAGTTCCCTTCTGCCCCTGCCTTTCGATCCCTCCCCTTTAATTCTCAGAGCGTTGGTATGCTCCACTTGAAGCCGAGCCTTACTGCCACCTGCCGCCACTTCCTCTTCTTCCCCCACCCACCTAAGCCGTCTCCCTTAGTGGTAGCATCTGACCTCTCAGATGACCGGCCTGGAATCCCAGCTTTGAGTCCTGGCCTGCTCTTGCCTTGAGCTTCTCCTTCCCCTGCCCTGACTCTGAGCACTGGTGCTGCCGCCACCGCCGCCACGGGAGACACTGGCAGCGAGCACATCAAAGCCCCCAGCTTGCCGCCTCGTTGCCCCTGCGGGTTTTGGGGGTAAGTAAAACCAGGAATGAATGGAGGAAGGAGGGGGGGAGGAAGGAAGGTAGCATCTCCACTTCACAGAAATTTGACTTTCACGGGAGGTCTTGGAATGCATCCCTCGCAAAAGTGAAGGGACCATTGTAACCACAACACATTCTGGGAATGCAAACAGCAGAAACCACAAGATTCAGAGGAACAGGGTAAATGGAAAATAGTTAGAAGTTATGGGCGCTCCAACGCTGGAGGTTTTTAAGAAGAGATTGGACAACCATTTGTCTGAAATGGTATAGGACAGTGTTGGCGAACCTTTTCAGCACTGAGTGCCAAAATAGGAGCAGGTATGCACACATGTGGGAGCGCTGAAAACCAGAGGAGCCATTTCCTGGTGCGCATTTCTGGCACACACATACATACCAGTCATCTGATCTCCTGGTTTTTTGCATGCATGCACACACAAAGACCAATTGGCCAGTGTGCATACGCACACTAGAAAGTGGAAGAGCCACAGGCAATGGCTGGCATACCCGGAGAGATGGCTCTGCGTGCCACCTCCGGCCCACATGCCATAGGTTCGCCATCACAGGTATAGGGTTTCTTGCTTGAGCAGGGGGTTGGACTAGAAAATCTCCATGGTCTCTTCCAACTCTATTATTCATCCCTTCAATCATTTGTGTAATATGCAGTAAACTACTATTAAAAGGAAAAAACCTTGTAAATTACTAACACATACAGGTTGATAATTCTGATGTCCTGTCTAAACCAGAGTTCCCCAACTTTTTCAGCTTTGCGGAATGAAAGAGGGGTGGGGAAAGTAATGGTTCTACACCAATAGCGGGCAAGCGCATGTGCAACTCTATCTGCATAAGCGGCAGATACAAGCACTGCCCAATCGCACAGATGTGCACATGCTCGCATTCGCCCACTGCTCACAGGAAGTGGAGCCATGCCCACACTCACCTGCCACTTCCATGGCCCAGTTCTGAATACTGGGCGATGGCCTGGAGGTTGGGGATCCCTGGTCTAAACCATGCTCTATTACCAACGATTGGAGCAAAGATATTCTGTCTTTGCAGTTTTGATTTAATGTATCAGCATAGATCAGCAAAAAAAATTCGGTCAAAGGAGTGCAAAGTTCCCCCCTCTCACCTGTCTGGGTTTCTCTCTCTGATGCAGTGTATGGCAGGCAGCCTTGCACCAGTGTATGGGAGGTGTGTGCTCCTCCTCACCGCCTCCCTCTTTTTTTTAAAAGCCTTAAAGTTTTGGATTTTTTTTAATTCCCCTCACCTCACCTTCTTCCTTTGGCGGTGACTGTCCTCTTCCTCTTCTTCCTCCTCCTCCCCCCACCCAAATTCTGAGCTTTTATTTTTTTCCCTAATGGTTTTGCATGCATTATTTGCTTTTACATTGATTCCTATGGAAAAAATTGCTTCCACTTACAAACCTTTCTAAATAAGTACCTGCTCACAGAATGAATTAAGTTCTTAAGTAGAGGTACCACTGTACTTGGATTAACCCACGCTATAGAAGAATGGCTAGAAGGCGAGAGGAGATCCAGAGTAAAAGGTATTAATTCTTAGTTCTTTCAGGTGTGATTTCACTTCCGGGCAATATAAAGGAAGGGTTGAAGAAAATGGGGGCGTGGACTTTCAACGTTGTTCCATGGAAGAGCCGAGAAACTGTGGTGTGCTTGAAAAGCATGTCTAAAATCTCTGTCTCCAAAGACATTCTGCGCTAGATTCCTGTGATAGGAAAAGTATTCCGGTGAGCTATTGCCTTTGTTTTGATTAATGAGATGGGAGTTATCTAAAGGAATGTGATGGGGATTGAGTTTGGCGCGCTTCCCAGACCCAGAGTCGAAGCTGGTTTCTTAATGAGATAGAATTCTGCTTCATATGCTACTTAAAATATGCATTGCATTTATGTATTCTGCTTGAGTGAAATAAAGAGTGAGTTTTATTACTAAGAAGTGATTTTCCAGGAATTGAAATTTATTGAAAGCCCGCGAGCAGAACAGTAACCATCCTTTTTCACGTTGTTATTAAAGGGGGAAATCCTTTGTTTTATCATAAAAGGGCAAATTTCACAATCCACCTTCATGACAGAACTACGATTCAATCTACATTTATACATTAATGTTTGGAGCATTGTTGACTGTAAATCGCAGACTATTTTTAAAAGGAGAAGCTGTGAAGGGTACAGCAGTGAATTATCAAATAAACCAAAGGACCTTCTCTAGCCCCACATACTCCCAAATGCTGAGTATATCTGTTAAAGAGTAGCCAGATAAAAATTCCATGAAATAATATGAAAGACCCACAAAACACCTTCTCAAACATAGAAAATTACAAATACAGCAGCCTTGAACTGCCAGCATTATTGCACTATACCTGAGTTCTTCTCACCAAGCAAACCACCTGCACAGATTTCACACTTGTACACAATTTGAGGGAATCTATTTGTAAAAGTTAACTAATTAAAAAACACGATTCCAGCACTGGGAAAGATTTTTCTAAGTAGATTTTACTTAGAGCTATCCTCCTTGGGGAAATTTAGTTTTCAGTTTAAAAAAAAACTGTAATAGGTGTATCATTCATTCCAAGTAATTAAGAATATCTTGAACAATATTATCTTAACAGAGATTGATACAGCTATGTTCCAAACATTACTTTCCAGTAGCTTTTCGTTGTAGCACTTCCTCCTCTATGCTACAATGCCTTGCTTCACTGGCTCTAATACTTACACCATTTCCTCTTTGAACAAAATAGAAATGTTAACCTTATGAATTGCCTTTAAACTGTTGAGGCTGCCTACCTTGCAGCCTTTTTTGCAGTATTAAAATATCTAGTTATAGGATAAAATATGGGCCAGGAGGGAAGTCTTCCCAAAAGACTTCCCAATAAATTTAGCAATAAACCTGAATTACAATGTTACTGTTTCTTATTTTTAAAAAATACAGCCAAATTCTTTACGGTATTTATTTGGTGGGGTGTTCTAGTGCAAGAGAGAGAAGAAATACAATTTTTGAAGAATCTATCTCTTAACAAAAAGATAATTTAGACTCTGTTGAATTGGCAATGAACCCTGCAGAATGGATAGGCTAATTTACAACAAGGGATAAAGTCTCGGCTCACTCCTTCACAAAAGTTTGGTCACTAATATGAATACAGTAGTGCAATATTTTGTGGGTTTTAAAAATGCAAGACATAATAGATTTGGTTTGTAGTGTCTAAATCTTTTCTAATATTATCTCCACTTCCTTCATGCCAGAAAGCAGTCTATCAGGTTTTGAACCTGCCACATTTACAATATCTTTTACATGAAAAAACCTATATATATTTAGATTCAAGATATCTATCAAGATAGTACCCAAAATATTTTTTTTAAAGTAACGTTTAAAAAAGAGCAGGGGAATAACACAGTTTCAAAAATTAATTACACTTCATGATGCAACTATTTTAGAGTACAGTGCTGTAAAAACAAATATGCTACAATCTTATATAAAATGCTCATAACCCTTTGGATTACTCAGACTGCTATGGTAATTGTCAATGCAGTTAATAAATTTTCACTGCAGCTTCACACAGAAAATTGACCCAGCACCTACTCTGCTAGCGTTATTCAATGTAATGCAGAAACAAAATGCTAAATTCTTCCTGTTCCTTATTTTTCTCTACGATATCCAAACTAATGTTTTCCTTTGTAGTAAGCAGTGTGTTCATATGAGGATACGATAGCTTCCACAGCATCACTGTGGTGTGGAAACACAAGGTATTTGCTTTAATCTTGGCCATCTACTCTCAAATTTGAAAACAATAATTTAATCTATCTTTTAATTTAGAATTACCTCCCATAGTCTCAGTTTAAGTTTTTTAAAAAGGTGACGTTTGAAGAACTGTGTAATATTCTCAGCAATGTTCATAAAAATTCCACAGACAACTTTCAGAACACTTATAAATGCAGAAAAGAATTCTGGGGTTTCATTCAGTCCTGCCTAATTCTCTTAAATCTGCCATGAATTATTAACAGAATTCACAGTTGCCAGCACAGAATCCAGCCAAACTAGTGATGCTACAATGATCTACTATCGGAGGCATTCCACAGGTGTAGAAGCCTTTTCAAAACATTCTTAGTATTGGCTTACCCACAGGAAATGAGAGCCAAGGGAGCCTGCTGGAATATGCCCAGATTTACAGATCAAAGATCTACAAACTGTGTAAAAGTGCTGTGGTGAATGCACTCAAAGAGTGTGTAGCAAGAATGGGGCTCTTGACTACTTGTCCTATTTCATCTCCAGTACAGAATATCTCCCTTTGGCAAGCTCCACACGGAACTGAAACAAAAGCCAGTTCTTTCATTTGGGTGTCTGAATGTTGCAGCCCAATGGAGTAGAAAGAGCAACAACTAATTTTTATGTGTTGCAGCATTAAATGTGAAATGCAACGATAGAATAATTCTTATAATGAGAATTGCTTTGTTCCAACTGTGCCTGGCAGTCCAACCATGGCCTAAAATAGCTAAGATTATATGTTCTTCATTTTCTCAGAACACTGTTCTTCAGCGGTTCTCCTCCTACCTCTCTGGTCGGTCACAGTTGGTGTTAGTAGGGGGTCAGAGGTCGACCTCTAGGTTGCTCCCTTGTGGGGTGCCTCAGGAGTCGGTCCTCTCCCCCCTGCTATTTAATATCTACATGAAACCGCTGGGTGAGATCATCCAAGGGCATGGGGTGAGGTATCATCAGTACGCTGATGATACTCAGCTGTACAACTCCACCCCTTGTCCAGTCAGCGAAGCAGTGGAAGTGATGTGCTGGTGCCTAGAGGCTATTGGGGTCTGGATGGGTGTCAACAGACTCAAACTCAACCCTGATAAGATGGAATGGCTGTGGGTTTTGCCTCCCAAGGACAATTCCATCTGTCTGTCCATCACCCTGGGGGGGGGGAAATTATTGACCCCCTCAGAGAGGGTTCGCAACTTGGGTGTCCTCCTCGATCTACAGTTAACACTAGAAAACCATTTTGCAGCTGTGGTGAGGGGGGCGTTTGCCCAGGTTCGCCTGGTGCACTAGTTGCAGCCCTATTTGGACTGGGAGTCACTGCACACAGTCACTCATGCCCTCATCACCTCGAGGTTCGACTACTGTAAAGCTCTCTACATGGGGCTACCTTTGAAGACTGTTTGGAAACTTCAGATCGTGCAAAATGCAGCTGCGAGAGCAATCCGGTCTGCATTGGTTGCCAAACAGTTTCCGGTCACAATTCAAAGTGTTGGTCATGACCTACAAAGCCCTTCATGGCATCGGGCCAAAATATCTCAGAGACCACCTTCTGCCGCACGAATCCCAGCGACCAGTTAGGTCCCACAGAGTTGGCCTTCTCCGGGTTCCATCGATTAAACAACGTCATCTGGCGGGACCCAAGGGAAGAGCCTTCTCTGTGGCGGCCCCGACCCTCTGGAATCAGCTCCCCTCGAAGATTAGAATTGCCCCCATCCTCCTTGTCTTTCGTAAACATCTTAAAACCCACCTCTGCCACCAGGCATGGGGGAACTGAGACATCTCCCCAAGGCCTATACAGTTTATGCCTGGTATGTTTGTGTGTATGTTTTCTTTTAATAAGGGATTTTTAGTTACTTTTAATTATTAGATTTATTATATATTGTATTATTATTGTTGTGAGCCGCCCCCAGTCTACGGAGAGGGGCGGCATACAAATCTAATAAGTAATATAATAATAATAATAATAATAATAATAATAATAATAATAATAATAATAATAATAATATTTTAAAAATCTACAGTAATGAGCAATTAAAATTTGTCAGTATTTGAATGGACAGTGAAACAAAAATGGCAATTTTCTAAGCCAAATGTAATCTTTAGCTCAATAGTTATGTGTGCCAGATATCACTTTGCTTAAATCACTTTTTTTTTTAAAACGGGAGATTCACATTCCAAACTAAGGATGGAATTATGTCTTTGTTTCAGCATGTCAAACAATTTTTTTGTGTTCTATTATTTGAAATACTGAAGAAGGGGCCATACGTCAGTGCTAGAATTTTGTGGCAGATCTGGGTTCCATCCCCCACAATTAAAATGTATCTAATAACAAGTGATGGGAAAGTCTTATCAAAAACCCTTTTAGGATAAGGTAGGTTTTATAGGTTTGTCTGGAGACGTTTTTATAATCAGAGCAGACAAAACTAGATATGGTAAAACAGAAAGTGGCCCCTCAAGAATACAGTACATTTTTAAAAGTCATATACAGTTGTCCTTGACTTACAACCAGTTACCTAGTGATTGTTCCAGAATTCCAATGGCTCTTCAAAATCACACATGGTCCCATGATTGCATTTCAGGCAATCAGCTCTCTTTTATATCCTGGTGTAGCATTCAGTGGTCACAAAGTTCGGTTTCCAACAAAAAAACACTAATAGGATTACTTTGGTTCACTTACTGACTATTACAAAACAAATACTGTACTGTAATAAAATCGGGTCCCATCACATGGTTGTCTCAATTTATAACTGTCTTGACTTATGATGAAAACTTCATTATGATTGTAAATTGAGGATTACCTACTTGGATTTTCTCTACCATTCATTTTCTTAAAACCACTAAGCTTAATTCACTTTACAATAAACCAGTGGCAACTAAGAAAGGGATCAAGAAAAAACAGGAAAAGTTCATTGCTTCTCTAGATTTTTTACTTTTTACCCAAGAACTAGAAAATATTTTTATGTAAGGCAGCTTTATATTTTTTTAAACTGTTCCCAAAATTCAAGCTACATTGTATTAGTTAGAATATATCAATTAGAGAGAACTGTAGAATAAGAACAATTATTTGATCTATGATGCCTGGGTTAAAAAGCTAAACTGGTTGGTTATTGATTGTTTCTTCATTGCTTATTTCACCCCATGACAATCATTAAGTGTTGTACCACATGATTCTTGACAAATGTATCTTTTTATTTTATGTACACTGAGAGCATATGATCACATTTGGCCAATAAAAAATTCTATTCTACTCTATCAATACTTGAATTGTGACAATAAGGGAGAGCCAGCTTGATCTAATGGTTAATGCATGAAGTTAGAAATCAGGAAATTGCTAGTCTTATCAGCTGGTTGACTTTGGACCAGTTACTCTCTCTCAGCCTAATACCGTGTTTCCCCGAAAGTAAGACAGTGTCTTACTTTCTTTTTATCCCCAAAAGCCCCACTATGTCTTACTTTCGGGGTATGTCTTATATTGGGGGAAAAATTGTCAAATTTTTTGTTTTAACCATAAAATTAACATTTATTAACAACCTGAACAGTATTGTATTCACCACAAAACAGCAGATGATACCCCAGTATGCCAGTGTGTATGTTTTACTGATGTATGATTAATACTGTGTGCATTACCGTATTTTAAGCAGGAGGCGGCAGTGACAAGTGCAGGGGATGGCGTGGTGACGTATGGAGAGGGGGACGGCGCGGTGACGTATGGAGAGGGGGGCGGCGCGGAAGTGGGCAAGAGGCAGCGCTCATTAAGATCAGAGGGAGGTGGCAGACGCGGCGACGTATGGAGAGGGGGACGGTGCGGACGTGGGCAGGAGGCGGCGCGCAGCTAGATGAGAGGGAGGCGGCAATACCCCCGTGTTTCCCCGAAAGTAAGACATATGTCTTACTTTCGGGGTACGGCTTATATTAGCCGACCCCCCCTGAAACCCCTGATACGTCTTACAATCGGGGGTGTCTTACTATCGGGGAAACAGGGTACAACTAACAGGGTGGTGGTGGTTGTGGGGAAAATAGAAGAAGGTAGCAATATTAAGTATGTTTGCTGCCTAGAGTTACTGATAAAAATAATAAAAGTGGATAAAAATATAAAGTACCATAAATAAATACGAAACCTGTAACTGGGAAACTGAAAAACATGACAGAAGAAGAAAGCGACTATAGCAAAATCATTTCAGTTCTTTTGCCAAGAAAACTGCACGTTATTTTCCATGTCATTGTGGTTGTGTCACCAAGAAGCTAAACTCGACTCAAGGCTAACTTTATCTTATTTGATTCAGTTTCATGTATCTATACCCACAACAAGTAGTATTAGGGAATATTCTTAGACACAGCCAAAATATTTTGATAGGCTTGAGGTAAGCAACACCACAAAGCTGCAAAAAAATTAGAAAACAGCAGAAATTGCTTTACTACACATCAAGACATTAATCTAGCTAAAGCAGTCTTGTCTAGCTTACTGGCTCTTCGTGAGAGGGGAATTTCCAAGTTTTATGTGGAACTATGAAAGATTGAACCTTATTTTTTCCGTGTAAATTAGCAGTCTAGCCCAGATTCTTCCCTTACACAAATGAAATAAGACCAATCACTAATAGTGTCTTGTCCTCATACAAGTTTGTCTCATTTGACCATTTAAGATAAACCATTGCCTAATAGTATAACATTGTCTCTGAATAGTCTATCCACAAGATCAAACATGCTGAAAATATGGATGTAATTTCTAATCTGCACCGAAGCACCTGCATAATGCTTACATTTTGATACGTAAGCTGTTTTAAGATTTAACTCCCACCTTGGACGCACATTTAGCTATTTCAGCATTTATAGAACTCTAGCATATCTATAATTAAATGGACAATGAACTCATCCCAAATTACAAAATGAGCTCAAGGCAAAATTAGTTAGCCAAACATCATCACATTTACTTGAAGTGTAGCATAGCTGATATCCAAGTGGCCCCCAAAATAATCTACATTGAAAATATACATAAATGCCACAGTTGTTTCTTATATTATTTTATAATTGTTTTAAATTAGTTAAAACAAAAGAATACCTAAGTTACTATGTAATATCCTTATTCAATTATCAAGAGGGGAAGGAGTTTTTTTCTTTTTATATTTCCTCTAGATTTCTTGATAAGGATGGGCTGATAATTTGAAACCTGCTGCCCTTGTCTTGTGCAGAAAACTACAGAAACAATAAAATTGCCATCCAAAGAAAAAAGCATTTCTAGCCTCCCAACTTGCAGAAACAAAAAAGTGGGCTTGTTGGAGGCAGAGGCAACTATTACTATAAGTGTCTCAGAAGCCTACCTTGAAAGGGCATACTTTTATTTCTGGGTTTTCTCAAACGGAGCCCAAGTGTACTCTGATCAAGCGTTATCAACTCCAGACACTGCCTGGGTTAAAATATCCAACTCAGCAGTTGGCCGGTTCATTTGGTTTTGGCTTCAACTCTAATCTGGGCCCAATATCTGGAACTCTAATACTTGCTTTATGGTAAGCATGTTGTGTGAACCCATACAATTGTCTTTCTCACCTGCACAAAGTTTGACTCAAACTTTCATCCTTCCGAGTTCGGTAAAATGAAGACCCAGATTGTCAAAGGCAATATGCTTACTCTGTAAACGGCTTAGAGACAGCTGTAAAGTACTATGAAGTGGTATATAAGTCTGAATGCCATTGCTACTTAATAAAGTTTGATAAACCAACCAGTGGCTTAATGTGAACAAAATTCTTAAGCAAGGTCCTGTAAAGAAGTACACTCAAAATGAAGTCTCTCTGCAAATACAGGTGGTCCTTGACTTACAACAGTTCACTTAATGACTGTTCAAAGTTACAACACTGAACACAGGGACTTATCACTGGTTTTCACACTTAGGACCAGCAGTGGGTTGCTACCAGTACGGTAGAGGATGGTGCACCAGTACTGAACAGTGCACTGCACACAGAGCTTCAGTTCTATTGCATGCGCGCGTACGTGTCCCAGTGCATTTTTGCTTTGTGCGCATGCGCAGAAGCCAAATCTTGCAAGGGGACGTGCGTGCATGTGAGATTTTGGCAATTTTTTGCTTCTGCGTATGCGTGGAAGCAAAAAAATCACCAAAATCTCATGCGCACATGCATCCCCTTGTATGATTTTAGCATTTTTGCTTCCTGCGCAGGTACACTCCAAGACCAGAGAGGTAATAATACCACTCTATAAGGCGCTGGTCAGACCGCACCTGGAGTACTGCATCCAGTTCTGGTCACCACACTTCAAAAGAGATATAGAGACTCTGGAAAGGATGCAGAAAAGAGCAACTAAAATGATAAGGGGACAAGAGACCAGGCCATACAAGGAGAGGTTGCTGGAACTGGACATGGATAGTCTAGTAAAAAGAAGGACTAGAGGGGACATGATAGCTGTATACAGGTATTTAAGGGTTTGCCACGGAGAGGAGTGGGTCACACTATTTTCCAGGGCACCAGAGGGCCGGACGAGGAACAACGGCTGGAAGCTGACCAATGAGAGATTCAACCTGGAGATAAGGAAGAACTTCCTGATGGTCAGAGCGATCAATCAGTGGAACGGCCTGCCAACGGAGGGTGTGAACACCCCAACTTTGGACATTTTCAAGAAGAGATTGGACTGTCATTTGGCTGGGGTGCTGTAGGATTTCCTGCTTAAGCGGGGGGTTGGACTTGATGACCTGTAAGGTCCCTTTCAACTCTAATAATTAATTAATTAATTAATTAATTAATTAATTAATTAATAGAAAGAAAGAAAGAAAGAAAGAAAGAAAGAAAGAAAGAAAGAAAGAAAGAAAGAAAGAAAGAAAATCTAAGGGGAAGCCAGATTTATTTAACAACTGTGTTCACTAACTCAACAAATGCAGCAATTTCCTTAATAATCGCAGCAAGAAAAAAATTGTAAAATGGGGCAACTCACTTAAACAAATGTTTCACTTAGCAACATCAATTTTGGGGTCATCCATAATTGTAGCTTAAGGACTCAGGAAGTTCAAACTACCCAAGGAGCTGCTGATACAATTCTGCAGAAGAATCAATGAGTCTGTCATCTGCACCTCTATAACTGTCTGGTTGGGTTCTGCAACCCAACAAAACCGACAAAGACTTCAGAGTATAATCATAACTGCAGAAAAAAGAATTACAACCTGGTTTCCATTGAGGACCTGGATACTTCAGGAGTCAAAAAGAGGGCTATGAAAATATTTACTGACCCCTCGCATCCTGGACACAAACTGTTTCAACTCCTACTACAGAGCACTGCACACCAAGACAACTAGACACAAGAACAGTTTTCCCCCCCAAACGCCAATACTCTGCTAAACAAATAATTCCTTCAACACTCTCAAACTTTTTGCTAAGTCTTCACTTCTCTTCCTACTAGTTTTTTCTCAACATTCCTATCACCCTTTTCCTCCCACTTAGGACTGTATGACTGTAATTTAGAAACATAGAAACATAGAAGACTGACGGCAGAAAAAGACCTCATGATCCATCTAGTCTGCCCTTATACTATTTTCTGTATTTTATCTTAGGATGGATATATGTTTATCCCAGGTATGTTTAAATTCAGTTACTGTGGATTTACCAACCACGTCTGCTGGAAATTTGTTCCAAGGATCTACTACTCTTTCAGTAAAATAATATTTTCTAATGTTGCTTTTGATCTTTCCCCCAACTAACTTCAGATTGTGTCCCCTTGCAAGTTCACTTTCCTATTAAAAACACTTCCCTCCTGAACCTTATTTAACCCTTTAACATATTTAAATGTTTCGATCATGTCCCCCCTTTTCCTTCTGTCCTCCAGACTATACAGGTTGAATTCATTAAATCTTTCCTGATAAGTTTTATGCTTAAGACCTTCCACCATACTTGTAGCCCGTCTTTGGACTCGTTCAATTTTATCAATATCTTTTTGTAGGTGAGGTTTCCAGAACTGAACACAGTATTCCAAATGTGGTCTCACCAGCGCTCTATATAGCGGGATCACAATCTCCCTCTTCCTGCTTGTTATACCTCTAGCTATGCAGCCAAGCATCCTACTTGCTTTTCCTACCGCCTGACCACACTGCTCACCCATTTTGAGACTGTCAGAAATCACTACCCCTAAATCCTTCTCTTCTGAAGTTGCTTGTATACTAAGATTTTTATTAATATTGCTTCCTCATTGCTTTATTTGACCCCTATGTTTATTATTAAGTATCTCATGATTCTGGACAAATGTATCTTTTCCTTTATGTACCCTGAGAGCATATGCACCAAAGACAAATTCCTTGTGTGTCCAATCACACTTGGCCAATAAATATATTTATCCTACTCTATTCTATCTTTATCCCTCCATCTAAGGGGCCTCGGTTCTCTATCTCAGCTCTGAGACCAAAAAGACAAAATTGCTCAGGAAATTGCCACTCACTGTGTGAAGAGCAAAAGAAAAACTGTCCAGGTGGAGGAGAGTTTAGGGCTTAGCAATGGAAGCGGTCCTCCCCCATTCCCCTTTCCCTGCCGTTCTGACCCGTGCCTAGTTAGAAGGCTCCCCGCGTCCGCCAAAAAAAGGGGGAAGTGCCTCGGGCGGGCAGGCGCCGCCGTGAGGGGGAGAGGGCAGCAAAAGGGCTTCCCTTCGAGGGCTCCCCAGAAACCGCCCCAGCCGCCCCATCCCCTCGCCTGGGTGGAGGAGCTCTCGAGGCGCTCTCCCATCTCCCACCTGGACTTGCCTTAAGCTGCGACTTGGAGACTTTACCGCTCCGGTCCAAGTCGAGGGCGGTGAAAGCGTGCCAGATGGGCTTCAGGAGCTCTTCCCTCAGGCTGCCCATGGCTCCCCTTTCTTGGTTGAAAGCGCGCCTCACCGCCGCTCGACCTTCGCGCCTCCCCGGCTGCCTCCGGCAGTTCTCCGGCAGGCGGCCCGGCTAAGGAAGAGAGCGGCCTACGCGCCGCGAGGTTGACGAAAACGTCGTGCGGCTGTGCTTCCGTCTCAGGCAGGCAGGACCCCAGCCTGGAACGGCGCCGAGAGAGAGCGAGCGAGCGGACCTAAGCGGAGGGGACGGGCGCCTTCCTCCCAGACTAGGCTCTGACTTCATCTGCGGCGAAGGGCGGGACTAAAGTGCAAAGCCTTTCCCGACCAAAAAAATGCAGAGAAAATTCAGACAGGTCTTCCTCAAATCCGTCTGAGCTCTTGATTGTTTTGTATGTTATATATAGCATTGACCTTCGCCGCAGCCTCGCCTAGATCTCGGGTTTGCTTCCTTTGGGGGTGTATAATTGCAGCCTTCACGGGACGCCGATCTCAAAAAAGCTTTTCTTCATCTTCATCTTCCTTTCGCTTTACAAAGAAAGGACAGGAACAAGATTTTTAAAAGATTTTAAATTGGAAAAGAAAAAAAATACAATACATTGTTCTCTACCTGGTGAAAATTTAATGAAAAGTTTAATGCAAAGAAGGACCAAGGGAGATGTGATAGCAGTGTTCCAATATCTCAGGGGTTGCCACAAAGAAGAGGGAGTCAGACTATTCTCCAAAGCATCTGAGGGAAGGACAAGAAACAATGGGTGGAAACTAATCAAGGAGAGAAGCAACTTAAGAATTAAGGAGAAATTTCTGGCAGTTAGATTCATCAGTGGAACAGCTTGCCTCCAGAAATTGTGAATGCTCCAACACTGGAAGTTTTTAAGAAGATGTTGGATTGAGGGTTGGACTAGAAGACCTCCAAGGTCCCTTCCAACTCTGTTGTTATTGTTGTTGTTGTTGTTCTCATTGTTGTAGTTGTTGTTGTTGAAGGAACATAATACATGACTTCATTTGCTAGGTGTATATCACTATTTCTTCCTAGAGAACAGCTCTCTACTATGGTGATACAGCAAGAACCCACAGAATTTTTTTTTAAAGCTATCAGTTAAAAAGTTTCTAATAGGACTTTTAAAAGTCCTTTAATTGCTTTGATTTAAACTTACAGCATTCAGTATAAATGGTATTTATCATGGTATTATGTATTTGGTAATACCTAAGAAGACAGTTTTCAGTCGATTCTTACAAATGTGCACAACTAGGGTGTAAAGTAGAAAACAAATTTTGTTTTGAATTTGGAATAAGGCATTGCATTCCAGAGGTTCTGCCAAATTGTTTACCATATGCAAAAATTTTGTTCCATAGGTGATGCCAAGTTTCCATAATTATTATTAATTATTATTATTATTATTATTATTATTATTATTATTATTATTATTATTGTGTGATTATTTTATTATAAGGGTTTTAAATTGTATTTTTAAAAATTGGATTTGTACACTGTTTATGTTGTTTTGAGCCGCCCCGAGTCTTCAGAGATTATTATTATTATTATTATTATTATTATTATTTATTTATTTATTTATTTATTAGATCTGTATGCTTTTCTCTAAAGACTCGGGGCAGCTCACATGTTGATTCAGCCAAATCCAACTGTTCTGTGCACAAAAATAATAATACAAGAATGTTTTGTGCATTCTTAGTCATACGTTTATTGTATTGATGCCAAAACTGCACATTGCCCAGGTGCATACATGTACCATGCCTCAAACCATGGTATATAAAAATTAAAAACAAAACAACTTAATTTTATTTCTCCAATCCAAGGAAACCGCATCTCTAGGTAGCCTAGACCAGGGTTTCCCAACCTTGGCCACTTGAAGATATTTGGACTTCAACTCCCAGAATTCCCCAGCCAGCGAATGCTGGCTGGGGAATTCTGGGAGTTGAAGTCCAGATACCTTCAAGTGGCCAAGGTTGGGAAACACTGGCCTAGACAGCATTCCTTAAAAATATGTTACTTGACTTCCAGAGGTAATGTCAGCACCAACTGGAACAAAGAAACGGGGCTCCGTTTCTGAAGTTCCCTTTTTCCAGCCCGGAAGCCTTAAATAGGCACTATCAGCCCTGGAGAGGCAGACAGAAAAAACTCCAAGGATCCTGGGGAGAAAAGCAATCTCCCCGAAGGTTCAGGAGAAACCTCTTGATTCCAGCCGGGAAGAAACCATCTATTTTGGCAGGTTCAAAGTGCTGACAGCCAAGGAGCAGGAAGCAAAGATTGATCAACAGAAAGTGTTGGTGTGAGAAGAGACACCCACCCCCCTCAAAGAAGGAGCTACAAATATTGGATTGAATAGTGGAACTAAATCTGTGTGACTGTAAAATTTGAGGCAGAGTGATTGCGTGACAGCGATCGCGAGGAGAGAGGAGCGGGAAAAATAGTTAGAAGTGACAGTGCAAGGAAACAAAGTAGCGAATTAGAAGAGAAAAGTATATCTTCAATAGGATAACTTCGGTAACTAAGTAGATTGGTGATTACAATTTTTATTTATTCCAGCCATGATACTTATAAAATCTCTCAAAGTTTTTCTCTAGAGGAATTCAAGAGCTGACCTATTGGAGTGAATAAGCGTTTTGACTGAATGGCGATCTGGCAGTGCAGCGGATTTATAGACTGAACATACAGATAGAAAAAAATAGAATTGGTTACTTGCTATATAAATTTGCCAATAAATGCAGCAGGAGTCCACAGACAAATAAATCTTACAACATCCTGTTTATATGGTAACTCTGACAATTATCTTTTAACAGTACATTCTTGATAATATGGACGTATAACAGTTGTGGTAATAATTCTTCTTATATATATTAATTCTTATGTCTTATTTCTTACAAGACTAATTTTTCTTTCTGGTTGCATAATTTTACTTCTACTTCTCACAATTTGCCCCTTTC
This sequence comes from Erythrolamprus reginae, assembly GCF_031021105.1. Taxonomy (NCBI): domain Eukaryota; kingdom Metazoa; phylum Chordata; class Lepidosauria; order Squamata; family Dipsadidae; genus Erythrolamprus; species Erythrolamprus reginae. The sequence goes on from NC_091950.1 coordinate 121,912,951, forward strand.
CTATTTGATCAGAATTATTGATCAGAATTTATTCTTTTAACTGTTTCCAAATACTGTACTTTAGACTTTTCTTTTCTTACCACGGCCCTTACAACATACATATAGTCATAGTCATTTTCTTGACTTCTTTTTATTGTTGTTTGTAATTTACATTGTTGTAAGCCATCCTGAGTCCTTCAGGATTGGGCAGCATAGACGTCTAAATAAATAAATAAATACATGCATGCATACATACATACATACATACATACATACATACATACATACACACACACACACACACACACACACACACACACACATAAGCAAGACATAAAACTTACTGTATAACTATAATGGTTACAATGCCCACAAATTGATTCTTCAGCCATGCAAAACCTGGCACCCAGGAAGTTAACACATTCTATAATCTTCTAAATTCAGAATTCTCTGTTTCATATTGTAAATGTATAGTCAAATTATGTAAGGCTTTAATCTTGGACTCTATAATTTGTGATTCAATCAGTTTCAATCTCAAAGCAACATATACCCTCAAATTCCTCACACCCATGGCCCATCCTTAATAAGATATAATCAATAGCCACATAATTTTGTAACAAAGGCTTTCTTATCTCTCCCATCTCATTACCCAGGGCTGCTATAGCAGATGAGGTTTCATTAATACTTACAAGCAAGAGAAGTCATTGTCCTCCCCGGCCCTCATGGAGGATAAAGAAGAAGAGTTAGGGGAAGTTATGTCAGAAATATTGCCAGTGATGAAATGAAATATACTCTGCTCAAAAAATAAAGGGAACACTCAAATAACATATCCTAGATATGAATATATGAAATACTCTCATTGAATACTTTGTTCTGTACAAAGTTGAATGCGTATAACAGCATGTGAAATTGATTGTCAATCAGTGTTGCTTCCTAAGTGGACAGTTTGATTTTGCAGAAGTTTGATTTACTTGGAGTTATATTGTGTTGTTTAAGTGTTCCCTTTATTTTTTTGAGCAGTGTATATTAAAAAATGAAAGAGATGATATATAAAGGAAGTGAAATAATAACATTAAAATAAATCCCATGATGAGAGATCAAAGAAAGAATTATCAATTCCTAATCTCTCAGCTAACTAAGGAAAATGTGCAGTTCTGATAGGTATTTTAATTACCTGGCAAGAGAACAAAATTAGAATAGATACACTAGGAAAAGCAAGAGAGTTTTTTTGAACACCACTTTGGAATTGAAGAGAAAGTGTATAGGGAAGAATCTGAAAATAGGAATGAGGAGGAGTGCCAAAAAAAAGAGAAAGAGAGAAAACAAAAAAGAAAGAGAACAGGAAAAAGAACAAATAGTAAAGGAAGGAACAAAAGAAAAAGTACAAAAGAGAAACAAGATGTACTAGGAGATTAAGAATGACTAATAAGGAAATAAGGAAATGGAGGAAGAGATAAAACTGGTTTTAATAAATATAAATAAATAAATATAAAATTTCACCAATCAAAAGAAAGTAGATATTTATAAAGTTGAAAAGATTTAATATGGATATTACAAATTTGCAGGAGGTACATACATTATGAAACATCAAAGTAAATTATTGGAGCATTTAGGTCAATTATATGTAGCTTTAACATAACAAAAAAAAAGAGAAATAGCAGTTTAGATTAAAAGATTAAAATCAAAACATATGTATATAGACAAGGAGGGAAGGATCTTATTGACTGAAATAGAAAAAGAACAAAAGAAAATATTGATCTCAATATACACACTTAAATGACAATTAAAGGGAATTTTATAAAAAGATAAATAACATAATAAGGAAATTGTAATATGAACACATGTTTGATTGGTGACTTTAATGCAATTATGGAAATGGGAAAAGATTATAAAGTGATAAACTGAATACTAAAAAATATGGGGAAAGGGGTTCGAGTAGCTGGAAAAGAGGCTAAAAGATAAGAGAATAAATTGAAAGAAGATGATATTGGAGTTAAAAGCTGGGGGGGAAAGGAATGTAAAATTGAAAGGATATGTAGAAGGAATGTTAGAAATGGAATACATTAACATTATGATGGATCAAAAGGATTTATGAATAATATGTATAAAATGTATAAAAGAAAATGAAAAATTGAAGAGGGAAATGTTGTACAAGAAAAAATATTTTAAAAGGCAAAAAGGTAGATAAGAAGGAAATTGTATAAAAATGTCTAATAAAAATATTTTGTCAAAAATATGTTCCTAGGATTCTGTATCCCAAGAAATCCTCTTCTCATTGGACTTGATTTGTAATAATAGAACATTATTTTTTTGGTTTCAATCTTTGTGTAATTTCAATAGGTAAACACCTTTTCTTCCTCTAACCCTGCAATTGGTTGTTCAGCCAACTGTCCTCAGTCCTATATAGCCCATTTATCATGAGATGTCCAAGAACTCCAGTACTTAATATGGTCCTTGTTGAATTCTGTTTTCACTCACAAGGTTGATAAAGATGTTTAAGGACACATGTCCACTAAATGTTGGAAATGTAATCAGACATCTGGTTGGTATTATTACATCTAGCAGATATGCCCAAAGGCAAAAATATACTGGACAAAAATACATACAGTATGTATGTCACAGAAATAAGTACAACCCTCATATTTTGTAAATATTTAAGTATAACTTAAAATGTGACAACACTGAAGAAATGACACTTGGCTGCAATGTAAAATAGTGAGCATACAGCTTATAAAACAGTGTAAATGTGCATTCTTAAAATAACACAACACACAGCCATTAGAATATAACAGAATAGAATTTTATTGGCCAGGTGTGATTGGACACACAAGGAATTTGTCTTGGAGCACATGCTCTCAGTGTACATAAAATAAAAGAAACATTTGTCACGAATCATAGGTACATTATGTTATGATTGTGCAGTGTCATTGTTTTTAAGATAATGGGGTTTAGTTACAGTTTTAATTATTAGATTTGTATCTGCATTGTTTTATTGTTGTTGTGAGCCACCCTGAGTCTTCGGAGAGGGACGGCATACAAGTCTAATAAATTATTATTATTATTGTTGTTGTTGTTGTTGTTGCTGTTGTTATTATTATTATTATTATAACACTTAATAGTAGTCCAGGTACATATAAGTAATCAAATCATATTAGGAACCAATCAATATAAATTGTAAGAATACAAGCAACAAAATTACAGTCACACAATCATTTATGGAAGGAGATGGGTGATTGGAACGATAAGATTAATAGTAATGCAGACTTAGTAAATGGTTTGACAGTGTTCTTGTGAAACTGTTCTTGTGTCTAGTTGTTCTGGTATGCAGTGCTCTGTACTGTCATTTTGAGGGTAGGAGTTGAAGCAGTTTGTATCCAGGATGTGTGGTGTCTGTAAATTTTTTCACAGCCCTCTTTTTTAACTCTTGCAGTATACAGGTCTTCAGTGGAAGGCAGATTAGTAGCAATTGTTATTTCTGCAGTTCTGATTATCCTCTGAAGCCTGTGTCTGTCTTGTTGGGTTGCAGAACAAGAGGGGCATATGACAGACTCAATAATTCCTCTGTAGAACTGTATCAGCAGCTCCCTGGGCATTTGAGCTTTCTAATGTCTAAACTGTTGACAAAAAAAGTAAGAAAGTCAATAACAAGAATACAGTATATGGACAATTTTCTCATTTGTGTCTCTCAAGGATCAATGCTGCAATCTGAGGTTTATAATTTGGAAGATGATCTTGACTTGAGAGTAAATTGGGAACTGGCCATATTTCTGGGAATAAAATGGAGACTGGACTATTCAGATGATAAAGTGATCCAAAGAGCTTCTGAAAAGTGAATGATCACTCAAATGGAAAATGCAACACAGTTTAATGTGACGCATAACGGGATTCCCCCACTCCTACCATACCACCAAAAGAAAGTCATATGATGGTTTCTGAGCTGTCTTCAACCAACCATGAAAAAGATCTCAGAAATGTAGTGTTAAGAGCTCAACAAAGATGACATCTTAATGTTTGGCAGCTGAAAAACGGGAAATCCCATGAGTAAGGCATACTGGTAATTGTAATTAGCTATCTACCTACCTACCTACCTGGCTATCTACCTACCTACCTATCTATCTATCTATTGGAATTATATGCCGCCCTTCTCCAAGGACTTAGGGCAGCTCACAACATATAGAAATACAAAAACAAAAAAATGGAAAGATAAATTCTATTGTCAGTTTCTGAGAACACTAAGATGAGAGAAATAGCTGATTTAGTTGACTGGAAAAAGATGTAGAATAGTGATTGGATTAATGTGCCATGGAAGGGGATTGGAAAAGGAAGGAAGAAATGGTTTCAGTTAAGAGATTTGGTCCCTTAGCTGCATCAGCAGAGGAATAGCATCAATATCAACTTCTCATAGAACTATGGGAAGTTATAGTAGTGTTTTATGCTGCATAGTGAGACCACACTTGGAATACCTTGTCCAGTTCTGGTCACCATTATACAAAAAAAAAAGATGTTGATACCCTAGAAAGAGAGTAGAGAAAAGCAACTAACATGATAAGGGATGTGCATGATAAATTGTATGAGGAATAGTTAAGGGAACTAGGTATATATTTAGCCTAATGAAGAGAAAAATTAGGGTGACACGACAGCTGTCTTTGATATATGAGGAGCTGCTATAGAGAGGTGGAGATCAACTTATTCTCAAAGCTCCTGAGGGTAGGACAAGAAGCATGGGTCGAATCTCATTAAAAAAAGATCCAACTTAGAACTAAGGAGAAACTTCCTAACAGTGAGAACAATTAACCCATAGAACAGTTTGCCTCCTGGTATTGTAGATGCACCATCACTGGAGGTTTTCAAGAAAACATTGGACAACCATTTGTCAATGTTTATACAAGGTCTCCTGTCGTGGTGGGGGCTTGGACTAGACCTCCAAAGTCCCTTCCAGCCTTATAATTATACGATTCAGGGCTATATTTTTGGGATAAAAGACAGTGACATAATATGGGCTGCATGATACAAAAAAGTGGAAATGTTTCAACTAAGGATATTGAAACATGATGAGGTTGATGAGAGATGCTTTAAAGCAAAACCCTGGTAGAGTTGAAAATGGAAACTCAAACCCGAGAAGTTCAGATAAAAATGAGTATGCTCAAGAAGGAAGTGAAGGATTGACCACAGTTAGATTTTTAAAATAATAAAGAGGAAGAACATTTGCTTATGAAGATTGCAGCCTTTGTTGCTTATTTGTTAATTCTTAGACTATGAGCATTATAAAAGTTCAAATGAACTTTGAACTCAAACATATACAAAGAGAAATACGACTTATTTATTATAGCTTTTAAAATAATGAAAAAGGGAAAAATAAACACCAAGATAATTATGATCAAAAACAAATACATTGTCAAAGAAAAGAGGGGAAATAGTGCTTAAAAGAAGATCTTTCTAGGAGGTATGAAGTAGTAGTGGTGAAGGGTTTTAATTATGACAAGATCAGGTGGGAAATATTCTTCCACACAAGGTCTCTCTCTAGTCTGTGAGAAACTTGTGACTTGCTTTGCTGATGATCACTTTCTCCTTCAGGGAGTAGAATAATATGCAGGAAATCAGCTCTGCTTGTCTTGATCCCTGCAATATGAACAATTTCAGATTTTTCCCAAGTTAAAGCATTAGCCTCATATAAATTGTATTCTGGATACATACTAACAGTCTGGTCCAAACTACATAAACATGGTCCAGAATTTGACAAATAATTGAAGAGGACAAATGTAGCTACAGTGTTCCCTCAATTTTCTCGGGTTCAAACTTCGTGAATAGCACGGTTTTTCAAAAAATATTAATTAAAAAATACTTCACAGTTTTTTTTCTATACCACGTTTTCCCCCACCCAATGACATCATACGTCATCACCAAATTTTCATCTGCCATTGCAGATTGGCCAAAATCTCGGCCAATCAGTGTTGTTATTGCAAAAGAAAAATAATTATTGTTAATAAATAATTATGTTTATAAATAATTATGTTTATAAATATCTGTGTTACATAATTATAAAAATAATTATGTTTATAAATTTATAAAGACACTAAGTGTCTTATTCAATGGTGAGTACCAGTAATAATGGTGAGTAAATGGTTGTTAAGGGAATGGGAAATGGTAATTTAGGGGTTTAAAGTGTTAAGGTAAGGCTTGTGATACTGTCCATAGCCAAAAATGGTGTATTTACTTCCGCATCTCTACTTCGCAGAAATTTGACTTTCGCAGGCGGTCTCGGAACGCATCCCCCGCGGAAATCGAGGGAACACTGTATCCTCAAAAAGGAATATGCCCCAGGAAACTACAGATCTGATAATAACAATCTAACATAGATCAACAAAGTTTATCTAACAAAGTTTCCAGAGCAAGTAGAATGCTGCAGCCAGGCACACTTCAAAACTGATTTAGAGGATGTGCTTTAATCCTCACGCAAGCTATTATTCTCTGTAACACCTCTCTTTTTTTTCAGACTTCCATGTGTGCATGAAGAAAGATACTTTAGGACTCTCATTAACTTTAATAACTTGACTCTTTAAAGCAGTCACATTTTTTGTCCAGATTCACACAAATATCTGGAGGGGTGGGGAAGAAAGCTGCTTCACTTGTGCTGCAGAGAATCTTATGTGAGATTTGATGCACATTTTTCAAGTCATTTTTAAAGTGTGCACAATGCTTTCAAATGCCCTTTCCCTATGTTGTAAGCTGTGCTATTTATACTCATAAAAGCAATTGTAAATTATATATACTTGCATGCATATATCTTAAATGATGTTATAGCATGTCTCCACACAGGCTAGAATCTAGGCAATTTTAAGTGATATTACTCTTCAGACCTGCTCACTAACCTCTAATTTATAGGAAGGTAGCCAAATAGATACTGGATTCTTGGAATTTCAAAAAAACACTGACAAAGTCCTTCACCAAAGGCTCCTGAGCAAATTCAGCTGGCGTGAAAAGGACAAGTGCACTCATGGATTGCCACTGGTTGAAAAACAGAATGAGTTATTCTCATACTGCCAAGATGTACAAAAATGATATTACCTATGATCAATGCTGAGACCAGTGCTATTATTATATAAATGATCTGCAGTTCAGGCAGAGTATTGAAGTAACTGTTGATACCAAACTGTTCAGGTTGGTAGATTCAAAGGATTATAAAAAGCTCTGAAAAGATCTCTCCAGCCTGGCAAATGCGGTTCAGTGTAAACAAATGTGAAGTGACAGAGACTGACACACACACAAAACTAAATTTAATCTGTATTGATGCCAACTGAGCTGGCAGTAAATGGCTATGAAAGGGATTTCAGAGCCCTTATGGATAGCTTGATGAAATATCAATCCAGAATGTGGCTAGTATTAAAAAAATTATGAGATCATTAGGATTTGGAAATAGAACTGCCAGGATAATAAGCCCTTATATCATTAGATACCAGTTCAGTGGAGTACTGGTCGTTCTATCTTTTCCAGAACCAAAGAAAATATAAAAAGCACAACTAAAAGAGCAATCTCTCTTTTGAGGGAAGACTACAGCTAATGATGCCTTAGCCAAAAAGCAATAACACAGATATGTATGGCAATGATAACTTTTTTCTTTCTTTTGCAACTTTAATTTTTTGTTTGTTTGTTAATTAATGCAAGTTAAAATAAGTGATTTTAGAAATCAGGGTCATCCATTCAAATGCAGTAGCAGCAGAAGGAAATCATTTTATCACAATGCATAATTATATTGTGGAATTTGCTGCCGGCTATTCTAGTAATAAAGCCAATTTGGATGGCTTTCAAAGAGGACTGGACAGGTTCATAAAGGACCAGGTTTTCCACAGCTGTTAATATGGATGGCTATGTACAATACTGCCTCCTCCTCAGTCCTAGGCAGCTGCTATTGAGCCATATGGACAAAAGATTTTGGGATCTTGTCTGCATATTAGGGTTCTTTTCTTAAACCACCTGTTTGCATTTGCCCCCATACGGTAATAGCTTCTGTAGAGGAATATTTTGCAAACAAATTCCATTCACTAACACAGTGATGGCGAACCTATGGCACGGGTGCCACAGGTGGCACATGGAACCATAACTGCTGGCACGTGAGCCGTTGCCTAGCTCACCTCCAACGTGCATGCGTGTGCCAGCCAGCAAATTTTTGCCTTGCACAGAGGTTCTGGGAGGGCGTTTTCGGCTTCCAGAGAGCCTCCAGGGAAATGGGGGATGGTGTTTTTACCCTCCCCCAGCTCCAGTGAAGCCTTTGGAGCCTGGGGAGTGCGAAACACAAGTCTACTGGCCCCATCAGAATTTGGGAAACAGCCGTTTCTAGCTTCTGGTGGGCCTCCGGGGGGTGGGGGAAACTGTTTTTGCCCTCCCCAGGCATTGGATTTTGGGTGTGGGCACTCGTATATGCATGATAGTGTGCACACACTCTTTTGGCACCCAAGGGAAAAAAAGGTTCACCATCACTGCACTAACATATCCATATATCCTTATACATGCACATGCACTTATACATTCAGAGGGTGGTTTATAATATGGTAAAAGTGTGAATTGTTGGAAATAATTGTCAGATGAAGTTGACAGTATGATAGCAGAGTTCACTATGAACTAGTAGGCAATATTTCATCAAGGAATGTTAGCTCTCCTCGGGAATCACTTTCTATCTTACAGACTATTTACCACAAATGTTCACATCGTGCTAGGGGCGAAATGAATTTTTGCCCACGGTCTTTTGTAAAAGGTAGGACAAATATGAGTCAAACATGAAGAATCCTAATCTAAAATTAGGATTTGAAACAATTCCAAGAGTTATTTCGGTATTTTGGATTTCCCCACATACCCCCTACCGAATCATTGTTTTTGAAGGACCGAAAAAAGAAAAAAGAAAAAGATATTACATTGTCCAAAGATTCTGTGAAAAATAGGAGAGACTCCCAAAATAGCAAAAAAATTAAAAAAACCAAAAACACACCAAGCTTCTGGCATATAATTACTGTCACGGAGATGCTTCTAAACACATTCACTCACACACACACATGCCCCTACTGAATTTCTCATTTGCCATGGCAAATAAACAGTGATGTTGCATAAACTCAATCTCTGAATAATATTTATGTGTGAGATTATGAAAAAAAAAAGACTAATAAATCCAGAATAGTTTGAAAATATACTTTGTTCAATTTAAAAAATATATTTTGGAATTGATTATACCACACAGAACCATATCTGCTGGCATGCGAGCCGTTGCCATAACTCAACTTCAACGTCCAAGTGTGTGCTGGCCAGCTGATTTTTTGCTCACACAGAGGCTCTGGGAGGGAATTTCTGGCTTCCAGAGCGCCTCTGGGGGATGGGGGAGGACATTTTTACCTTCTCCTGGGTCTAGGGAAGCATTTGGATTCTGGAGAGGGGAAAACACGAGCCTACTGGGCCCACCAGAAGTTGGGAAACAGGCCATTTCCGGCCTCCAGAGAGCCTCTGGGAGGGCAGGGGGAGCTGTTTTTGCCCTCCCCAAGCATTGAATTATGGGTGCGGGCACTTGCGCATGCACAATAGCATGCGTACATGCTCTTTTGGCACCCAAGGGGAAAAAAAGTTCACCATTACTGTCCTAGAACAACCTGCCTGATATAATGTTGCTTATTGTTTTAATATCTCTTATAGCTAATTCTCAGGTCAGGGATTAAAAAAAGCCAGAAAAGTGTGCTAAAGATTGAGAACATATCCTATCAGCTAAGATTTTCATACATTTCTTCTGAACTTTTGAGAAGCATCTCATTATCCACCATTTAAGCAATTTACACTATTTAATTCATTTATTTAATGTATAAATAAATAAATAAATAAATAAATAAATAAAATAACTATATATTTCATGGAATAGCTAGCTCTGATCTGTTGCTTAAATGTTCACAAGGAATGCTGCCTACATGGCTGGTGAAGTGTCATATACTGTAAGAATGTTCTTATATTCTGAAGTTTCCAAAAAGTCAATATGGCTGCTTCCCTTTTATATGTGTAGCGATGCACATAAAAAAGGATGGATTTGATTACACAGTTGCTGCCATGTTGACTTTCATCCACTTCTCACATTCTTGCTTATGTTCATAAGAGCAGTTTCTCAAGCTACTGAACAGATACTAAATACAGGTAGTCCTCAACCTACAACAGTTTGTTTAGTGCAGTGTTTCCCAACTTTGGCAACTTGAAGATATTTGGACTTCAACTCCCAGAATTCCCCAGCCAGCATTCGCTGGCTGGGGAATTCTGGGAGTTGAAGTCCAAATATCTTCAAGTTGCCAAGGTTGGGAAACACTGGTTTAGTGAACATTCAAAGTTATAACAGCATTGAAAAAAGAGATTTATGGCTGTTTTTCACACTTATGACCATTGTGGCATTTAATCATCACATGATTAAAAATCAGATACTTGCCAACCAGTTTATATTTATGACAGTCACACTGTCCTGGCATCACGTGATCATCTTTTGCAAACTTCTGACAAGCAAAGTCAACGTGGAAACCAGGTTCCCTTAATAACTGTGTTACTAACGTCACTGCACAACTTAACAACAGTGGCAAAACTCACTTAACATATGTCTCACATAGCAGCATCAGTTTGGAGCTCACTTGTAGGTATAAGTTGAAGATGGCATGTACAGTAGATTCAAACTGTTAAACAAATTCTTTGCTACGTTAGCTTTGATGGATGATGGAGATATATTTATTTATTTTGTCAAGTGTACATATTGGTAGTATACATAGATATAATACTGTCTACATACACGATATGGGTACTAATAAGAGGGAAACATTAGGACGGGGATGGTAGGCATGCTGGTGCACTTATGCTGACCCTTACTGACCTCTTAGGAATTGGGTGAGGTCAACAGTGGATAGTCTAAGAGTAAAATTTTGGGTATTTGGTGATGAAACTACAGGGTCAGCTACTGTGTTCTAGGCATTAACTACTCAGTTGCCAAAGTCATATTTTCTACAGTCAAGTTTGGAGCAGTTTACTTTGAGTTTGTATCTGTTGTGTGCTCATGTGTTGTTATGGTTGAAGCTGAAGTAGTGGTTGACAGAAAGGACATTGTAGCAGATGATTTTGTAAGCTGTAGGGTGCAGGTGAGCCAACTATTCTTTATCTAGAGATGAATGAAGTATTCATAATATTTACCATCAAGAAAACAAAAGGGAAAATTTAACAACTTGAACCCATCCTCTGAACAAGAGAAAACATCTTAGTACAGTATTCCATAGACTCTTGTGCAACCTAGTGGATGATCTTCCACAGTGCAGGTTAAACCTACCTTTGCAAGACTGGCGTGAAAAATATAAGGACTTGTAAGAAATTACAAGCTATGTGTGCATTTTAGTGTGAAAAGAGCTTGTGCAAAGGATGCACCAAAATTTCTGGCTCACAACCAACTTGTTTTATGCCGCACTTTTGTGATAGGATATAAACAGTTTGGTTCTTTATGAATGAAATGGGACTTTAGACAGTGTCCATTAAATTCTTAATTCTTGCATCTGTTATCTCAGAGGATGGAACATTTTATGACTAGGTGGGCTCTACAATCTACATCTAGATGAGCAGATTTATTCAAATGGCACTCAGTTCTAGCATGTTAGAAAAAGTGATACAATTAGCAAGTGCACATCTGTGTATGTACGTAGGAGGTAATGCATTTCAAAACACACATTTGTAAAGGGAGAAGGAAATCAACCTCACATGTACATTTTTCCCTCTCAGGATTTTTTTTCTAATTTGGGGCTATTTTTCTTCTGCTTCAACTAGTAGTAGCATTTGGCAAAACTTGTCTGCTTAGAAGCAGAGTTAGATCTGGCATTGAGGAGTAACTAGGGTCCAGGGCCGATCATTATGTGAGTCAAAAAAGTCACAGGTATGATTGTGTAATTAAAGCTTTGCCCCTTTTAATATTTATATTTTACATCCCACACATACAGTACATCTAGGTTTAACTACAATAGAGGTGGGTTCCTCCAGATTTGGACCAGTTTGCCCAAACCGGTAATGACCTACTGGTGATGTCATTAAACCGGTTCGGTCAGTCCTGGTTCCTGGGCGTCGCCATCTTTTTTTTAAAAAAAAATTGAATTGATTTTTTAAAAATTTATTTTTTCTTCTGAGCTATATGCAGAAGCTGAGTTTCCGGCACTGCGCATGCGGTGCCCATGAGGTGTGGCCATGTGGCACGGGAGGAAGTGAACCAGTAGCGAACTAAGTTAGAACCCATTCCTGAACTACAAGGCATTTTTGTGTATGGCTGTTAAGAAACTGCAAGATTCTACCCATGAAGGAATTGAGTTTGAATCAGTAGTTTTATTTCTGTATTTTATCCAGGGGTAGTTTTGAAAATAGAAATAAGACACTCTAGTAATGATCATAATAATAATAATTATTATTATTATCATCATCATCATCATCATTACTAGAGTGTCTTATTTCTGTTTTCAAAACTACCCCTGGATAAAATACAGAAATAAAACTACTTATTTAGATTTGTATGCTGCCCTTCTCTGAGGACTCGGAGTGGCTCACAACAGCAATAGTAATACAATAGAATACAAATCCAATATAAAACTATGTTAAAAACCCATTATTAGTAGAAACACTGATGAGGGGAATAGCCAAAACTGCAGAGCAAAAGCTTACTGCCTAGCAGGCTTCGGGGTGGGTTCTGGATCCTTTTGCTGTTGGTTTGCTCAGGGTTGCTCCGGGCGCACTTATGCGCTTTGTATGCACGCCTGCAAAAATTAAAAAATATCCTCTGCGCATGGACAGAAGTAAAAAAAAATCCAAGATGGCGGCGCCCACAAAGACACTGACAGAACCGGCTCCTTGACATTATCACTGAGTTACTAAGAACCTGTTACAACAGTAGGTATCCACCTCTGCCAGGCTTAGTTATATTGTTGTCCCAATCAAGAGAGATATTTTGCTTGGATTTGTTGATGATGTTGTAGTTACTTAGAACTAATTTGGAGTAACAGTTTAAGGCGCCAGGCTAGAAATCAGCCAGTCTAACCTTTTCAGCCTTGCAAGAAGGAAATGGTATTTATGAAACACTTCCTCAGGAAATTGCTTGAACTTTTTAATTTTTTTGTGAAGAGTGATTTAAAGGCATGCAAAAAGAAGTACTGTATTCTATATTTCCCAAATTGATAATTACCCAGTGATGAGTGGCCAATCCATTTGATAAATACATACATAAATAAACGATCTTGTGAGCTCAGTATCAAGTTAGCAGGGTCATGTATTACTCTTCTCCTTCCTTTCCCCATTAAAATCATAAGAACGGGTCTTCCATAAACATAGAGAGGCAAATATTACAAATGAATGCAATTGTTTTAATGTAAGCACATGCTATAGTATCACAAAAGCTCTTCAAATTTGGCAACTTTAGGACTTCAGCTCCCTCCAGAGATTTGCACTGCCCCCATCTTCCTCGCCTTTTGCAAGTCTTAAGACTCACTTGTGTCGCCAGGCATGGGGCAATTAGAAGTGTTCGGAAACTTCAAATCGTGCAGAATGCAGCCGTGTGAGTGGTCCTGGGTCTTCCCAGATACACCCATGTCTCTCCAACACTCCATGGACTGCACTGCTAGCTGATTGGTTTCCGGACACAATTCAAAGTGTTGGTGATGACCTATAAAGCCCTACATGGCATCAGACCAGATTACTTACAGGACCGCCTTCTGCCACATGAATACCAGTGACCAGTTAGGCCCCACAGAGTTGGCTTTCTCTGGGTCCCGTCAGCTAAACAATGTCGTCTGGCGGGGCCCAGGGACTCTGGAATCAGCTCCCTCCAAAGATTTGCACTTTATTATATATGGGGTTTTAGTAGTAATTTTTAATTAATTAGATTTGTTGTTGTGTTGCTTTTGTATCCTGTGAGCCGCCCCGAGTCTACAGAGAAGGGCGGCATACAAATCTAATTAATAATAATAATTATTATTATTATTAATTATTATTATAATTATATATTTTATATATATTATATATTATATTATATATAATATATATATTATATACACGCTGGGCTCAGTGCCAAAGGATCTCAGCGAACATTTGAAAACCATCCGAATTGACAAATTCTCCATCTGTCAATTGCAAAAGGCCACTTTACTGGGATCGGTAAACATAATTCGCCGCTACATCACGCAGTCTTAGGTGCTTGTTTGCTGTGTTGTATTGACATAATAATAATAATTAGATCAACCCTCCACCCCACCCTGTTTACTAAATATGATGTGTGGTTGTGAATGAATTGGCTGACTGATTTTAATATACAGTATTGGGATTTTAGTTATAATTTTTAATTTATTAGATTTGTTGTTGCATTGTTTATATTGTATCTTGTGAGCCACCGCAAGTTTCTGGTGAAGGGTGGCATACAAATCTAATAAATAAATAAACAAACTCCCAGAATTCTCCAGCCAGCATATCTAATATACCGTAACATTTGGAGTTTATCTGCACTCTGACCTTTTAAGTACTGGCAGGGAAATTGTCTCATAGTCTTTCGAAGCTGACTCATGTCTTCGAGAGGAAACATTCACTAAGCTATGGCAGATGACTATCACTTTTCCCTGAACAGTTTAATTGCCAGAAAATGCATTATTTAAGTTAAACAAAGTGTCCTTAAACGTAGTACTGTAGCTCTTTGTGTACCCAAGAATGCATACTTTAAGTGGTTGTTAAGAATTCTTCTATCTTTTGCACACAATACGGGGCTTCCATATGAGTAATACATGAGTAAATGGATGGAATCTGATGGTCTGCTTCCTGATGGTCTGCTTCCATTTATAGAAGCAAGATTTTCCTCAGGCTGCTGGAAGGAATGACCTGTCTTCCTTGCAGCCTTCCCAGAATATCCTTTATAGGAGAAACAGGGGAAAGGAGGAAAAAGGGATAGTGCAGTGGAAAGAGAGTCAGATAAAATACTATTGATTATTTTTGGATAATTTTTAAAAAAAATATTTTTATTAATTTTTAACAAATTTATATTACACACAAAACAGCGCATAGTGAAATGTGCCCACCAGCCCGACACACACACACACATACCTCACCACCAAATCGGGAGTGTTTCTTGTATAGTCCACTTAACCCAAGAGCAATATATCTATTTACATATTATAGAGTGATTCCAATTTATTTCTTGTAGCTTGGTCTCGGATTCTGCTCGTCATATATTGTCTTACCTTGTCCCACCGTCCCATCAGTTGCCCCAACTCAGTTTCATTATCCAAATTTATCCTTTTTTCCATAATTTCAAATTGAATATGGTCCACCATGTACCTATACCAATTTTGCATTGTCCATTTTGTTGCATCCTTCCAACCCAAAACTATTACTGCCTGAGCGCTTTCTATTGCTGCTTTTTTTATTTCTCTAAATTCTCCCATCGCATTGCTTTTAACTAGTACTGCCATTTCCTTAGTGATTGTCCATTGCATATTTAGCATTCTATTGATATCCTCTTTCACTTTTTGCCAAAATTCCTGCAGATTGTTGGATAATGTTAAATTCCATTGCATATGCCTACAATTAGATTGACAGGACCTTTTTTCAGCTCAATTCAAAAGTCTTGTCTATTATCTCTTTCAACACTGCTTTTAGCTGTTCTATGGCAGCCAACGTTAACCTAAAGGCAAAACTTTAGGTAGCAGCATGTGAATGTGGCATGGCCAACGTCCCAACAGTGCAGATTTTGTCCACGCTCTGCAGGGAATCCTGAATCCCAGCTGCTTGAAGGCCTGGAGCCAATCAGAACCAGGCCAGATCTGCCTTGGAGGGGCAGTGGAAAAGAGAGGCACTGTGGGAGATCTGAGGGAGGGCTTGCAAACCCCCCAGAGAGCCAGCACCAGCCTCTCACCCAGCAGCTGAGGAAGAGGACTGTTGTCATTAGCTGGGACAACCACAGACTGATGAAAAGAGAGATTGTGGTTTGCTTGGAGGATAATATCTAAGCGTTTGTGCTGGAGAGAGGTGGAGAAGTACTGAAACTGCTGAGTGTTTGGCCGATTTAAATACAGTAGTCCCTCGCTATACCGCGCTTCACCTACTGCGGCTTCACTTCATCGCGGGTTTCTGAGGAAGTCGATCGGCAGATTTAAACAGCCCGCCGAACTCGAACGGCAGGTTTTTCAAAAAAAAAAAATCTAAAATTGTAAATACTGTATTTAAATACTGTATCTAAAATAAATACTGTGTGGGAAGGGTTTATAAACACTTAAAACAATGAAAACTTACCAAACAATTACAATATAAATACTTAAATAAGTACTATCAGTCGATAAATTCCCCATCGCGGATTTCACCTATCGCGGCCAGGTCTGGAACGTAACACCAGCGATAGGTGAGGGACTACTGTATTACAAAAATAAATCCAAAGCAAGAAAACAGGAGGTTTTAAAATGTGGTGGGCAGCTATCTAGCAATTGGAAATACCATGGAGAGACTTAAAGGAGCAAGCTCAAAAGCCCGATCTTGAGAAGATTTGTATAAACTGATTTGATGGGAATTAAAGAGGGTGAAAAAGAAAAAAAGAAAAATTAGAAGAAAATACTTTATAATTAACAAGTGGATTTAAAACATGGAGTTTCTCATTAAAGAAGAGAAGGGGGGGGAAGACAAAGAGAAGTCTTGGGAAGCAACATTGCCACCTGCTGGTTAAAATAAATATTGCAACAGACTGTGGAAAGTAATATATTGACAGCTGGACTGACCTTGAAAGATATCTAGAAATCTGAAAAAAAACTTCAAAGCAGCCTGTGTCTTGGTATTCTGCTTGATGGTGTATTGTTTTAGTGAAAGAAGAAGACTTTGAATTGGAGGGACTATATAGATTTAAAAATACTCTGTGCATTGTGACCTGGAGAATATGGAGGCGTGCATCTATAAAGAAATGAAGGAGATGTTAAAATAATTTTATGAAGGGATAAAAATTTATCTTCTAGAAACCGGGGTGAAAAGAAAGTAGAAATGAAGCTGGACTATAAAGATTATACAGAATATATAATAATTGGAAAGGAAGATGAAGAAAATCAAGGAGACTGCACAAATGAAAAGGAAATAGAAGAGGAAGAACAGACTGATAATAACATTGGGATTTATAATAAGAAAAATGAAAAGAGAATTGAAAATGATGGACAAACTGCTGATTATATTGGGACTTACACTGACATGAAAAGAGCAAGAAGGGAGCCATGTCATCTGTTGGTGTTGGTCCACTGTGCTTCATTAAGTCCAGGGTCAACATAGTTGTCTACCAGATTTTGAAGCACTTCATACTTCCTTCCTCAGCCAAACTTTATGGGGATGCTGACTTCAATTTTCCAGCAGGACTTGGCACCTGCCCACACTGCCAAGAGCACCAAAACCTGATGAGATGCAAAAGTCGCTCTCATCAGAAAAGAGGACTTTGGGCCACTGAGCAACAGACCAGGTCTGTTTTTCTTTAGCTCAGGTAAGATGCTTCTGACATTATTTGTTGATCAAGGGAGGCTTGACAAGAGGAATGTGATATTTGAAGCCCATGTCCTGGATCCGTCTCTGTGTGGTGGCTCTTGATGCACTGACTCCATCCTCAGTCCACTTCTTGTGAAAGTCCCCAGCACTTTTGAATGGCTTTTTCCTGTCAATCCTCTCCAGGCTGCGGTCATCCCTGCTGTTTGTGTACCTTTTTCTTCCCCACTTTTCCCTTCCACATAACTTTCCACATAGCTTTGATACTTTGGGAACATCCAACTTCATTTGCAATTACCTTTTGAGGCTTTTCCTCCTTATGGAGGGTGTCAATGATGGTTTTCTGCACAACTGTCAGGTCAGCAGTCTTTCCTAAGATTGTGATTCCTACTGAACCAGACTGAGAGACCATTTAAAGGCTCACGAACGCTTTGCAAGTGTTATGGCTTAATTAGCTGCTTAGAGTGGGACACTTTTAAGCCTGGAATATTGCACCTTGTCACAATACAGTATTCTAATTTTCTGAGATTGTGGATTTTGGTTTTTCATGAGCTGCACCCCACAATCCTCACAATAACAATAACAACAACAATAATAATATATTAGATTTGTATGCCGCCCCTCTCCAAAGACTCGGAGCGGCATACAAATCATGAGAAATGATAGCTTAAACTATCTTGCTTTGCAAGGAGTCCCTCTCATATATTGGTTTCACCTTTTAACTTGCATTACTGAAATAAACTTTTGCACGATATTCTAATTTTTCAAGTTTCACCTGTATAATTTTTCCTAATGGTTATATACATTTGCCTCCAACTGAATTATTTTACTTTTTAGTCACATATCAGAATCTCAAATGTACATAATATACATACATTATTTTATAAAGGAATGAAAATAACTATTAAAGAAATTTAAGAAAATATATCCAAATCTGGTTTATACCAATGTTATTCACTATATCTCTCTTCACCTTTTTAACTCCTCCTTGCTTTCAAATGTCCATAAGTGGGTCATGCTGTTTGTTTTCATCTTTTAAAAAAATATCTCATGAATCTCATTCAAGCATACATTTCCCTGTCTTAAACCATTCTTTTTTTTTCAATCTTTATGTTCTTTGTATCATCAAATCACCTTGATATGCTACTTTTATAGTGGCTAACTATTCATTTTATATTCAATTTATATTCATTCCAAACAATACTTTATTATCTCTTTATCACCACACAATTTAATTCTTTTTTTATTTCACTCAGTGTATTTTATATTTCTTAACATTCTTAATACTGTACTTGCTTCCACATGACAAAGTGGGCAGGATATTCTTATATAAAATACATTTTTATTTATTTTGATAAATCCCACTCTAATATTTGTTTATAAATGTTATTCTTGAAGGGAGCACTAAACAAGATTCTTTTACTCCCCATTTAATGAACTATTCATGTATTTTCACATATGCTTTGTTTCTATCATATGCACATTTGTATATTGACAACCAAACTTGTTTCGCAGTTGCTCAAAATATTCCAGTTCAAATCTATTTGCTTTATTCAATTTCTCTTAATCAAGTACATTTTTTGTTATAATCATAGATCTCTCAATGAACAAAAGAACACGCTGCACTGCATTCCCCAAATTTTGTTGGCACCTCACATACCCTTCAGTTGGAATTTCCCCTCTTTTCTGTAGTTTTTGCTTTCTCTTGTTACTTTCCCATTCATTTGTATAGGGAAACAAAGGGACCATTCTTTAAATCCTCATGCTGATTTGTAAATGCACATTAAACAAGGCAAGAATTGTTCCATAAGCAAACCATATCCATATTTTAACATTCTTCCAATTATAGCTATGCCTGAAACTTTACTGCCATACATTATCTACCAACATTTTCAATTTTTTTTCATCTTTTTTCTCCATTTACATTCATTTTGATTCCTTTAACATACAATTCCCAAACAAGTCAACGAAATGCATCTTTAGTACCCTTTATTTCAATTTTCTCCCAAATCATTATCATTTTCAATTCCATTTGCACTTGGGGTCTCCTTATTTATTCCTCACCCACTTCAAAAACATCTGCACCTTTTAAATATTAATGGACAAAAATACTTACAACCAGTCCCTGAAGTTGCAGTTGCATCCCCATTCACACGATCATGATTTGGTCCTTTACAAGTGTTTCCTGGTCACATGATCACAATTTGCAACCTTCAGAGTTGGCTTCCAACAAGCAAGGGGCAAGTTGGCAGGATGACTTAATGACCTGTGGTGAGTCACTTAATGACTGCATCTGGAACTAATACTGTTCCATGTTACTGATCATGTTGTTTAATCATGGTGTTGCTCAGAGGTGGGTTCCTCCCAATTCAGAGTGGTTCTATAGAACAGGTACAAAACCGGTAGTGACTTCAAGGAGCCAGATCTGTTGGTGCTGATCTGTGGCTGCTGCCATTTTGTTTTTGGCTTCTGTGCATGCAGAAAAGCTGTTTTTTGCTTCTATGCATATGCAGAAGCCGAGTTTTTGGCACTGTGCATGCGCACACAGCTTGGGAGGAAGCGAACTGACAGCGAGATACATTAGAACCCACCCCTGGTGTTGCTGGTCCCAATTCCATCCAGCATCCCTTTTCCTACTTCTCAATAGCACATGTCCATTAAACTCTATTGCAAAGTATTTTTTTCCCAGTTGCAAGCAACTTCCACATCTTCTTTTACATATTTACTCTGTTGGGAAATGAATATTGCCAATATTGCTTTCCTAGTTGTACAGTACTACATTGACTCATTTTTTTTCAGTTCTTCCAAGTTAATTTTTCAAACTTAGACTCCTCATGCTACCAAAATCTATCCAACAATTAAGATCTTGTTATCCTTTTATTTTTCATTTTCAATATTTCATCATGAACACTTTAATATTTTTATTCATTCCTGTTCCAAGGTTACCCACATCACATTAACCTTGTGCTTCTATTACCAAGTGGGAATAGTTCTTTTTCTAGGCAAATATTCAGTAGCGTCTCACTAATTTCATTAATTTTTAGAAGTTTAACTGGCCCAGTTTTTATGTATGCTCTCATCTTTCCATTTGCAACAGAACAATGAGCAGTCTTAGCTTATATTTAAAAAGCATGATATAAATCAAATAAATATCCCCTAGTTCTTTTATCACCATCATTCACTGTGTGTAAAAGTAACATAAACCTAGGAATTCTTACTTTCATAGACTATTCATGCACAACCACCTAGATAATATATTGCTCTTTTAATTTATAATTAATTTCCCTGAGAGAGAGAGAGAGAGAGAGAGAGAGAGAGAGATGAAGAGTACTGAAAGCCACATCCTGCCTTGATAGCATCAGGCATTACCTTAGCAGACAAACCAGAGCAGCAGGACTGCATCAATGGATCTAAGCAGACCTAGGAATGTTTTTCTAGAATGGTACAGGTGTAATCTTTGCAATTGACCACTTTCCCGCAAAAAAGACAAAGTTAATTTCCAAGTGGCACTTTAATATTTTGATGCAATGCTAATTGAAAACAGAGTGAAACATTCAAGTAGGAAACTGGTTTAAACCAAAAAGCCAGTAATAGATAGCATCTATTTGGGCAGTATTGAAAGAGATTATTAGGGTAATGATTATATTATTCTCTTAACTAAAATCAAAATAAATTTGAATAGGATTTTCTGAAATTGCAAACTACAGTTTTTATGTTGTACAATGTAACAGCTATATACAGTTATTTTGAAAAATATTAAAACAGTATAGTTATGTACAAATAGTGAAACATATGAACAGTGACATTCACATATTAATAGAGGGAAGGGAAGGTAGAAAAGGAAGAGGAATTAACATGACAACTTTTATTAGAAACAATTATAAAAAAGACATTTACACTAACAATGTAATACAAATATAAAATTGGTGTGCTGTCTCTGTACACAGTACACTAGCTTCAAAGGAAGCTGCTTTCACTAGAGCAACTCTGGTATTTTTTCACATAATTTTTTAAAAAAGAAAGCCCATTAACACAATGATTGTTTTAATGCTACAGTTTACAGCAAGACAAACTAAAAATAGCAGCAGTTTCACGTGGCATTTATCCACAAGGTTACTCCTGTGGTTTGCAACAATGCCTAACAAAGTGCTCCCAGTTGAATCCACGAATAAATTCACAACAGATTTACCTGATACCAGGTATGGTTTGGCTTGTTGTCCTTTAGATTTTCTCCATGGCACTTCTTATCTCCATGCCTGATGGAGCAATTTATAAAGTAATTCTTTATATTATCAGGAAAACCCCTTTTCTAACAATGCATTACAACTAAAAAGCAGCACACCATTCCAATGGTTGGCTCTGGATGATATAATATATACTATAGTCAAAGCCTGTTCAGCAGTGGCTCCATCCAGTGTTCTGAGCAGCCTTTCTTTGTGCATTGGGATCTCCCTTTCTTCAACTCTACAAAACCTCTCCCAAATCTACTCAAGAGAATCCCTTTCCTCACAATCCTAAACCCTCTAGAATAAATTTAGCGAGTGCACAGCACTGAGGGGAAATCCATTTCACTTGGTGGCTATTTTTCCAGAAATTGAGGATCTTGAAAGTAACTTCTAAATATTGGGAGAAGCAGAGAAAAGATAATTGTTTAACTGCATCTTGTAAAATTCAAATTGCATAAGGCTTCTTTATAAAACCATTGACAATGATTAAATAGAAACTTAGAAACAGATTCCTCTCTTCTGTTCCTAATTCAATCCAGCAATAATCAATTATCTTCCTTTGTCAGTTTATGAAATAGAGTCTTTAGTATATTGTGAGACTAAGTGAACGGTTCATTTTTTTCCCAGTAAGACGAGCAATTCTATTCTGTGCTGTAGATCTAGTTGTCATTCGATCTGTACATTGTGCTCGCTCCTCAGCAGCTGCCTTTGCCATTTGTGCTTTCTTCAACTCCCTGCAAAGAGGTAAAAATCTGTTATTTCCTCTTCAGATAATATTGCAGAAATTGTATCTAAAATCATTAAAAAAGAATCTGAAACAAATGCTACATATTTTATTTCTTCTACAACATGATTAATTGGAGATGGGGCAATTCATAACACTCTGTATATTTGGGCTGTGTTACTTATTTTCATACCAACTTTAATTTGATCTCTCTTCCTATGGCAGTGATGGCGAACCTATGGCGCAGGTGCCAAAGGTGGCACGTGGAGCCATATCTGCTGGCACACGAGCTGTTGCCCTAGCTCAGCTTCAATGTGCATGTGTGTGCTGGCCAGTTGATTTTTGGCCTGCACAGAGGCTCTGGGAGGGCGTTTTTGGGTTCCAGGGAGCCTCCAGGGGGATGGGGGAAGGCATTTCTACCCACTCCCAGCTCCAGGGAAGCCTTTGGAGCCGGGGGGGGGGGGAGTGAACACGTGTCTACTGGGCCCACTAGAAGTTGGGAAACAGGCCATTTCTGGCCTCCAGAGGGGGAGGGGGGAAGTCATTGAATTATGGGTGTGGGCACTCGCGCATGCGCGATCGCGCACGCCCACTCTTTTGCCACCTGAAGAAAAAAAGGTTCGCCATCACTGTCCTATGGAATCATTCTTGTAACATCCCCATCTTCTGTTCCTTGACTCTTCACAATCAGTTTTACTCTCTCTTGTGCCAATCACCCCAAGAAAAAACTGTTGAATCATACTCCTGCCACTATCCATATACACAATAAATATTACTAGAACATCCCAAATCACATATTCAGTCTCACCCTAACCATTTAAACAGAATAGCCAACAAGGATCTCTTCTTACCACTCTCAGATCAATCCTTCTCCAATATACAAAACCTTGATTATGACCCTCCAACTCATTTATTCATCCTTCCACATCTCACATGAAGGATGATATCCAAGAACCACATTTTCTATTTTAATCCACCACTGAAGTTCAAAAGTCAAATCACCCTGGCTACAGAGATCTAATTATTTGAAGAACTCTACACAGACCTCCATCCCAGTTTTCAAACAAAGTCCAACTCTGTCTTAAGCAGACTCCAAACAGCCTTGCTCTGCCCTACAGTCAACCACAGCTTACCAGGCAAGGCTCCAACCCTTAAGTTAACAAAGGCAATTTAAGGAAAGAGCTTCCAAAATATTTTCAGCATGTCAATTGTCCCACCAGACGCAAGAATACTTTAGACCATTGCTATATAACACTAAAAGTTGCTTATCTGTCCTTACCACAAGCAGCTCTGGGCCACTCTGATCATTGCATGGTTCACCTTCTACCTGCTTACAGACGAAGATTTAAAGCCATAAAACCAACAATTAAATCAGTGAGGACTTGGACTGAAGAGACAAAGTTAAAGCTACAGGCTTGCTTTGACTGCATGGACTGGGATACTTCTGCAGACCTGGATGAACCCCAGATACTGTAATATCAAATGTCAGCTTTTGTGAAGACCTATGTGTACCGAGCAGGAACTTGCGAATATACAGTAACAATAAATTTTGGTTCATAGCTAAATCTAAGCAGCTACGTCGTTCCAAAGAGGAAGCCTACACAGAAAAGATGATAGAATGCTGTACAATCAGGCCAGAAATGTATTAACAAGGGAGATCAGAGCAGCAAAAATAAGGTACTCTGAAAAGCTAAGCAATCAGTTCTCAACAATGAACAAATGAACCAGAAAATATGTGGAAAACTCTTAAAAACATCACTGGTTACAGCAAACCTCCTTCCCAAGCTGAAGGAAATCAGCAACTGGCAGATGACCTGAATGTGTTCTACTACAGGTTTGAAAGGAAACTACAGCCATCTCTCTCCACAACCTCCATCCCAGAAACACCAACAACTGCCAAACCTCCTACAACTGATCCAATCTCATTGGTTACAACCCCTGGTGATCACAGAAAAGGAAATACAAGATGTATTTCACAGACAGAATCCAGGAAAAGCACCAGATCCGGACAAGATAACTCCTTTTAACTTAGAAGTCTGCGCTGCCCCCAATTGGTTCTGCAACCCAACAAGACAGACGCAGAATTCAGAGGATAATCAGAACTGCAGAAAAAAGAATTACTGCCAACCTGCCTTCCATTGAGGACTTGTATACTGCAGGGTGAAATCAAAAAGAGGACAGTGGAAATATTTACTGACCCCTTGCATCCTGGACATATTGTTTCAACTCCTATCCTTCAAAACAATAATATAGAGCACTGCATACTAAGACAACTAGACATAAGAACTATTCACTAAGGTTGCATTACTATAACTATTAGTCTTCTCATCATTCCTATCACCCATCTCCTCCCACTTATGACTGTATGACTGTAATTTGTTGCTTGTATCCTTAGGATTTATATTAATAGTTTCCTGATTGCTTATTTGAACCCTATGACAATTAAGTGTTATACCTCATTTCTTGACAAATGTATCTTTTCTTTTATGAGAGAGCATATGCACCAGTGACAAATTCCTTCTGTGTCCAATCACACTTGGCCAATAAAAATTGAATTGAATTCTAAACCCCTAATTCAAATATCACCATTAATGCTAGAAGAATGTTCCAGCCTTCATACGCATTTTGGAAGCAGTCTGACAACATTCATGCTGCTTCTTCCTCCCATATGCCAAGGCTGTTCTCCTGCTGCTTTCACTGATGACTTCTTCAAGCCTGTCACCCACCAATTGCTTCACCTCCTTCCTACTTGCCCTGTACTGCCAGGCGCTAATGGAGAGTTTTCAGGAATTAGTCCTAACTTAGGTCACTTGGTCAAAATCACTGAAATGCTATTGTAGTTCAATCCTTCATGAGGCTGTCAGCAACTGTCAAACAAACTACTACAGTATATTCACACCAACTCCAATGTTTTACTTGTTGTCTTACTTTTATACTACAATATTGTTTTACATATTCTGTAATACTCTGCTTTACACTCCTTCCTTAAATTCAGCCTCAGTCTGAACTTATTCCAACTTTAACACACTTAGCAGTGGACAATTTACATCACATTTAGTACATTTTCAAATATATAGGAAGAAGGGTTGTAATAAGTCTATATAGGTTAAAATAAAAATGATTAGGGGACTGGAGGCTAAAACATATGAAGAACAGTTGCAGGAATGTCTAGTTTAATGAAAAGAAGGACCAGGGGAGACATGATAGCAGTGTTCCAATATCTCAGGGGTTGCCACAAAGAAGAGGTAGTCAAACTATTCTCCAAAGCACCTGAGGGTAGAACAAGAAGGAATGGGTAGACACTAAACGTAAATATATGATCTATAAAGCCCTACATGGCATTGGAGCAGAATATCTCTCAGACCCCCTTCTGCCGCACGAATCCCAGTGACCGATTAGGTCTCACAGAGATGGCCTTCTCCGGGTCCCGTCGACTAAACAATGTCGGCTGGCAGGACCCAGGGGAAGAGCCTTCTCTGTGGCGGCCACAGCCCTCTGGAGCCAGCTCCCCTCAGAGATTCGAACAGCCCCCACCTTCCTCGCCTTCTGTAAAATGTTGAAGACCCACCTTTGTCGCCAAGCTTGGGGATAATTACCACCTTCTCCACCTTTTTATTATGTTTTCGGCCTTACTGTATGATGGATTAGGTTGAATGTGTATGATTGTATAGTTAGGGATTTTACTATGTATTAATGTTTTTTAAATTGATTTAACTTTCTACTATTGGATTTTTAATGTATTGTATCACTGTCATGTTGTGAGACGCCCCAAGTCTTTGGAGAGGGGCGGCATACAAATCTAATAAACTAAAAATTATAAACAAGGAGAGAAGCAACTTAAAACTAAGGAAAAATTTCCGGACAGTTAGAACAATTAATTAGTGGAACACTTGCCTCCAAAAGTTATGAATCCTCCAATACTGGAAGTTTTTAAAGAGATGTTGGATAACCATTTGTCTGAAGTAGTGTAGGGTTTCCTGCCTAAGCAGAGGGTTGGACTAGAAGACCTCCAAGGTCCCTACCAACTCTGTTGTTGTTGTTTTTATTATTATAGGTAGTGCTCACCTTACAACCTTTCATTTACTAACCACTTAAAGTCACAACAGCATTGAAAAAAACATTTCTCATTTATGACTGTAGCAGCATCCCCATGGTCATGTGACCAAGATTCAGCTGCCTTGGCAACTAGCATGTATTTTTGATATTTCAGTATGCCAGAGTCATATGATTACCTTCCGACAAGAAAAGTCAATGGCAAAGCCAGATTCACTTAACCATGTTACTAACTTAACAACAGAAGTTATTCACTTAATCACTGTGACAAGAAAAGTTGCAAAACAGGGTAGAACTCATTTAACTGTCATGCCTAGCAATGGGAATTTTGGGCTCAATTGTGGTTGTAAGTTGAGGGCTACCTGAAAAACTTTGCAATTTTGAGCCAATCAGGTCTCCTTTTAAGAGCTCTATTGGAAAAAAAAAATCCACTAATCACAGAAGAAAAATCAGAAGGGGGGGGGGCTGTTTTGTCACGTAATAAAGCTAAAAGAAAAAGATCATTTGCTGCCAAAACAACAGATGGATGAATGAGGGCACTGTGGATAAGTTTCAGGATATATGCAGGATGAGGGATATTTCCTACCAAAATTTGAAAGTTTTTAAAGTTTCAGAAATATGATTTTGTACAGATGCCATTATCCACGAGATAATCTCAATTTATTAAGACTGAAAAGCATGCCATTTCTGGCACTGGAGGCACTTCCTTTAAATTATCAATTTCAAGCTCCAT
Source organism: Erythrolamprus reginae (assembly GCF_031021105.1). NCBI lineage: Eukaryota > Metazoa > Chordata > Lepidosauria > Squamata > Dipsadidae > Erythrolamprus > Erythrolamprus reginae. The sequence continues at coordinate 121,940,174 of NC_091950.1, forward strand.
TGATAAGGAAAACAAGAAAACTTGTTTTCTTTTGATTTTCATGGTGCAACCTGGCATGCTGCTCATATGGGTAATTTTCACATTCAACTAGAACATTCACTGAATTCACACCTTCCTTCTTATTATAGTATTCTATTCGCATTCTGTAAATTACCTTTGGATTTTGATTTCATCAACTACACTGATGAAAAACCACCCATCTTTCAGGGATGAAAGCCAGGATGGAATTTTGCTTGTTTCTACCATCATTCTTTTATAAAAAGGTGATATAAACATGCCTCTTGCAAAATAACAACAACCTATCCATTTTCTTATTGGGAGCACAAAGATATTTCCACAGCAAGTGAACACATTGTCTTTAAACACTTAGAAATCACAGTTTCACTCCAACCTTCTGTACTGGCATCCTAAGTTATGTTTCTGAAGTAAAAATATTGATGTTCTTGTTCAAATCACTATGTATTAATGCTTCAGAAAAATTGCAGGCATTTTTATTTTGCTACAGTTGCTTACTATAAATATTCCTCAGTACCTTAAAACTAAAATAGACATAGCATAAATTAAACTTACTTCTGCAATAAAGAATTTTTGAACTTTTCAGCATTCAGTTCTATTCGTAGCTGCTCTGCGCTCTTTCTTGCAGTGGATAACAATGCAGAATGCTTAACTAGAGCAACAGCTGAGGGCCTTTTCTCTGGGTCAGGGTTTATCATAACCTGAAATAGATTAAAGATTCATTTGATTACTGTTTTCATCTTCATATATGGAGGAAATATATAGTTTGTTTCTATATATGCTTAAACTTACTTTTAGCAAGTCTAATAACTCTTGAGAAAGGACTTGTGGGATTTTGGGTAGTCTTCCTTGTCGAATTTCATGCCATTGATCCCCATTGGCTGGCAATGGTTCAGCCCCAGCAGCACATATCAGCGTTAATGCCAATGCAAAAATATCCGCTTTTGGCAAGTAATTATAGTTCTGGGGGGGGAAATCACCATACAAAAGACACCAAATTAAACAAACTTTTTCTTCTACATTCCAGATCTGTTTATAGAATAGAAATCTAAAACAATTCTTCTTTAAATCTAATCAAGATTGATACTCAGTTAGTTGTTTTTCCATAATTTAAAAGTGCATTACCTCTTGTAAAACTTCATTGGCAAGAAAACGACTATCTCCTTCCTCCACCTGAGGACTAGCTATTCTAGTCACATGACCAAGATCACCTTTATTAAAACGATAAAGGATAAAAAATTATTTTCACAGAATTAAAAAAAAGTTTAGCATTAATAGATATAGTCCTAGTATTTCCTACCTATTTTGAAGACAACTCTGCTAGATGACCATTCATCTTCATCTCCTTCTTCAGATATAGTAGTTGGAATTGACGTCCTAGATATGAAGATATTACCTGCCAAGGAATAAAATTATAAAAATGTATCAAAATATAAATTAATTTCAGAGGTAGACTGCTCTCTTATGACTATTTGAGTAATGTACACTAGTATTAACAGCTTCCTTGGAAAGAAGCCAAACTTTTAAAGACAAGCAAGGAAACTTAATCCCACAAAAACAATTCCAAAACAAATACAACAGTTGGCCAACCACATATTTCAAAAAAAGAATTTTTGCACTGTATTCTGCAGTTGGATTTGAAAAGTTTCAGTTGCTAAGGTGTGGTTCACTATTCATTATGACCATACATATACTACTGTACATGTATGCTCATCATGGAAAAACATTAAATCCTTGCAATGCAGAAGATATCAGATTTTATAGTACTTACTAGGTTTTATATCCATGTGCACCAGTGACATTGAATGGATGTACTTTAAACCACGAGCAACTTGTAGTAACAAATCTTTCAATTCTGGTTCACCAAAGTATCGCATATTTCTATAGTTTTCACTTATAGCATCAGCTAAACTGCCACCTGCATATAAAATTAAATGATATTAAAGGATACAATTTTATTTTATTTTTTAGCATGTAATAATTGTTCTCAAAAATATTTGGCTTCATAATGTTTATAGAAGCTGTAAGTTTACGGAATGGATTTTTTTTATTGCTGGTATTTTTATGCCATTCTACTTCAAACAACTCCAAGCACACGTGGTTAAGATCACAATAAAGAAGAAATAGAAACAATAACTCATTTTATAGATGCAAGTAGCACAAGGAAAATGTATTATGTAGTGTTAGAGAAAATTTATACTTTTTAAAGTACAAGTTCACAATGAAGTGAATTACAAAATCCACACAAATATATATAACCCTGACTTTAATCAAATGATTTTAAATAATAGTATGGGAGCCAAAACTATGAATTGGAATGATTGAACTACAAACTAATAATAATCTCAGAATGCCCACTTTTTAGGTTTCACTAGATTGTCTAAATAATGCTCATGAATATACAGTATATAAAACATTTTAACAATTATTGAAATGCAAAGCAAACATTTCTTTTTGTGTAAATTAAGAGTCAGGTTTGCTTGTCTAGTCTGTAATTTTTATCAAAAGTTTCAAACATTTTCTCTATTTTATGTTATTCTACATTATAGATGCATCAATAGGTGCCTCACAAATGCCACATGTGACTTTTTTCCATTGGCTGGGTTGAAAAGAATTAAGGAAACCACAGCATAGAACTGTTGCATGCTCACAAGTAAGTAGTAAGTAGTAGTAAGACAAAGAAAGTTATGATTTTGGCTTCCATACGAATCTCTGGTTGTCAGCTGACCACACATTTCTATTGTGGAGTAAAACATGTGATGCTTTAATATGCATGTTTGATGGGTATAACTGGAGTCCCTTACAATTAATATAAAACAAAATTAACAGCAAATGTATTTCAATATTTAATTTTACAGTTTCAGTCGAACCTGAAGCAGATTTGTCAATTACTAACAGTACAATATTACTCTTATTTTTATTTTTTGTCATAAAATGTGAAATAATCAGCCTTGATGATAGACAGGCCCATCAAGCAAAACAGACAACTATTCCAAGCTCAGGGGAAGAAAAGTTTTTCTTTCACTATTTGTCTCATTTTATTTAATATGTATAATTTTATTATAATTCAGCTTGGTGATTTAATATATCAGAGTTCTTCCATTTTTGCTCTGCTCTGTCATAATTATAATCACGCAAACAAATTCACAAATTACTGAAACTGAAATCCTCAATCCTTACTGAACTTTATTTATTTTAAGATAACAAGAATTGACAAATCTGTATCAATCAATAAACATGGTATTTACCTTTCTAAACTACTTGCTTAACAACCTACTATAGGTATTTTCCTGGTTATTAGAACAAGTTTACTTACCATTGCAATATTCATTCTGAATAAGCATATGATCATCTTCAGCCCAAGCAGAAAAGTATCTGACTACATGTGAATGCTGTCCCAAAACCGCATGAGCATAAACTTCTCTAAGAGCATTTTGCCTATCATATTGGGGGGAAAACAATTTCACCAAAAGTTATTATCAAATATTAAGTTCTCAAATAGATAGAATTCTGGGCATATCACTGTTTTTTTTTAAAAAAAAAAAAAATTCTGCATAATGCAATTACGTTATGCAATTTAGGTAAAACTTCAACCCAACACACAGGAATGTACAGGAAACAATGTTTCTTGCATGAGGCAAACAAATTTGTGATTTAGAGATATCCCTAGCCCATTTCAACCAAATCCCAGAAGAAAATTTGAAAAGGTCTAATTGGCTAAATATGGCAAATCTTATTTATTTATTTATTCGACTTCTATGCTCCCTATCCTTTTTCCTACTTTATTTGGCATGGCTTTTGTGCCAGTCTTCCCCTAACCCCTAACTTTTCTAGACCCCTAGTTCCCAATGTGGGGCCCACACCCCACAGGTGGGTAATTTGATTTTTAATGTGGGCAATTGGAACCTTGTTTAAACCAAGTTAATGGCTTTTTAAGCTTCTTCCGTGTGAGTAGTTCACTTTTTGAATAAGAAGAATTATATGTCACATGGAGGGGGAAGGCCTCGGGATTTTAGAGATGCTTAGGTGGGGCATGGCCAAAAGAAGGCTGGGAACCACTCTTCTAGATCCTTGTTTTTGCTTAGGAACTGCACTATGCATTTAATTGCAACTTGCTCAATTGGCGTAACTATTCTGCCCTAATCTTTCCAGAGAACTTGCTTTCCTACTACTAGCAACCTTGCCCTTCTTCATTACCTCAGCCCAGAACATCTGTATTCTGAAGCCATGCCAGAAAATATAAAAGTAACTATCTATTCATGGAACATTTTATACATTCTGCTGCATGACTCCCAGAGACCAATTAGGTCCCACAGAGTGGGTCTTCTCCGGGTCCCGTCAACTAAACAATGTCGCTTGGTGGGACCCAGGGGAAGAGCCTTCTCTGTGGCGACCCCGGCCCTCTGGAGCCAACTCCCCCCAGAGATTAGAATTGCCCCCACCCTCCTTGCCTTTCGTAAGCTGCTTAAAACCCACTTCTGCTGCCAGGCATGGGGGAATTGAGATACTCTTTCCCCCTAGGCCTTTACAATTTTATGCATGGTATGTATGTTTGGTTTTTATAATAATGGGTTTTTAACTGTTTTTAGTATTGGATTATTATTATATGCTGTTTTATTACTGTTGTTAGCCGCCCCGAGTCTGCGGAGAGGGCGGCATACAAATCCAATAAATAAAATAAATAAATAAATAAATAATAAATTCCTAGAAAGCAGTTTTTGTAGACAGTTATATTTAGGATTGTTCCAAAATACCAGTTGCATTTAAATTGTTATTAATACTTACTCATCAACTGAACCAGCCAAGGGTTTCTTAGATCGCTTTATTGCATAGATGCAACCATCAAGCCTTTTCACACATTTGAATACAGAACCAAATTCGCCAGAACCAATCTTCTCCAATTCGTGAAATTCTGTGGCATATCGAGATTTCATATTGCTTTCTGTTATGCTGATCCGCTAAAATGGTGTAGACATAAACATTGTTAAATTCAATGTCACTGAATTTTTTTTATTTAGAAATAGGTGGCTTTATGGAATTTTTTTTATTTTACCTTGGCAGGCCTGACAGTTTCATCCTCAAGTTCTCCATCACTTGCTTCCATGTCCTCATCACAGGAGCTAAATATATAAAAATATGCAAAAATACAATGACATTTTATCTTTCCAAGACATTTTTCTAAGTCATTTTTCTAACTCATTCATTCAGAGGCAAGATGAATAGAGGACATATAGGCAAGAATTATGCTAGGAGAGTACAGAGAATCTTAAATGAAATTCACTCTTTGAGACAGAATTGTTTCCTAGTGTATTATGCTGATAACATAACATTGGACCAGAATAAGATATCTCTGTGAAGTGGTGAAAAAGTCAAGTAAGGAATGGAATTGTTTAAAAGAAAAAAAAGAATAAGAATATAAATTGAACAAAATGCAATTTATTTCTGAATTTGTTTTGAATAAATAAAAATAGAAATTTAACCCATAGAGAAAAATTAGGCCATAAGACCTTTTTAAAAATAATAAAATAATTTATGCTAATAATTCTTAACCAAGAAGCAATCAGTATGTTTCTCCTGGTATATAATGCCCCACCTCTCTTTATCTCCACATCAGTGGAGGTAATAGCTTAGAGTAAACATAGAAAATCATCACTTCAATAATCCAAGCAAAGAAGCTAACCATGCAGCAATTTTAGCAACAGTGATACATTTTAACATGATTTTGTTCTGACTATCAGTCCTAGCTTCATGAAGAGTCCCATTTCCATTCTGGTTTAGCCAGAATTTCCTGTCACGTTCCATAAACTAGGGTATATTTTCTTGCTCTGTTAACTAACATTTGGCTTTCCTTTTCTGTGCCATAGTAGAAAGAGGGAGCTGGTTTGAAATCTCATAGTCTAAACACTGAAACAATGATTCAATATATAATAACAGATTTCACATATGTCATAAACTATATTTTATAAACAATGCTTAGGTTTAGATATTAAGCCAACAATTTGTTCACAAACCATTTAGTTCAATGTATAAAATTAGCTATAATTGATCTCAGGTTCATAGATTAGAGTTTAAATAAAATACAATATAATAAGCCACATGAGGCTTATATAAATCCATTGGCACATAAATCCAATAAATAAATAAATAAGTATTCTTTAATCCTAAAATTCTTCTAAGCATATGTTTTTACCTCTTTAGGCAAATGAATTCTCTATTACTCCCGTTCATACTCTTAAATATTTATTACTGATTGTTCACTATGAATCAGTAAGATGATATGGACAAAATCCATTTTCTTTTTCAAGATAGGTCTCTGGTTAGCTATTGTAAGAACTACATTTTAATAAATGTATAGATCAGATTAGCCAAAACCCTTAATAATAATAATAATAATAATAATAATAATAATAATAATAATAATAATAACAACAACAACAATAACAACAACAATAACAACAACAACAACAACAACAACAATTTATTAGATTTGTATGTCACCCGTCTCTGGAGACTCGTAGCGGCATACAACAATAATAATATGACAATGTAATAAGTATACTAGAGTGTATAAGTATACTATTAACATTAAGTATAATAGAGATTGTGCAATAAATCAGAAAGACACCAATTTGCAGAATTATATTTTGTGAGATCTCAAGTAATGGGTTATTTTAAAAAAACACATTTTTTAAAAAATATCCCTGATGTATCAAAGATCAATTTTGATACTCACTCATTCCAATGTGTTCTCTTTCTCCTTCGACACTGTCCAACTGAAGATTGAAGAAAGACAGAGTCTGGAGTAAAGGGGTTAATGTTCACATGAGGGGCTTGTCCTATATCACATTCCTGTTTTACTAGTTTTCCAACATTCATAAAGAGAGAGCCACCTCGAAGTTTAGCTGAACTCGAGCCCATTCCTTCAGCTCGACAAAGGAGACTCTGAAAAACCAATACAATATATTTAACAAAATGAGCATTTAAAATGTAATACAGTACATCCATATTCTAGTCATAAATCATTCTTTATGCTTTGTGACACACTTCAGCAGAAATTGGCTTCTGATGTTATTCCTAATGCATAACTCCTCTGACAATGAGCAAAACAAATCATTATGGGAATAAATATTGTAAAATATGCACATATTTTCAATCAACGCCATGAGTTATTTTTCATCACAGGGGTGTCAAACTCAATCTCACTAAGGGCTGCATCAACACTGTGTTTGACCCCAGGGGGACCAGAGTAGGCGTGGTTAGCTCAACACCCCCCTGCTGGGGGCACCTGTGGTAGCCCAAGCACTCTGCCAGGGAAAACAGAGCTCAGGATGATCTCGCATGACCACCCAAACTCTGTTTTCTCTGACAGAGGCATCGGGGCTTGGCCCCTTGCTGTTTTGAGGGTGGTCCCAAGGGCCAGATATAAGCATCCTGCAGGCCAGGATCTCACCACCAGGCCTTGAGCTTGACACCCCTATTCTATCATTACATCTTGGAACTGAAGTCAAGACACAGTGTAAAAACCATCAATAATGCATTTCTAGCCAGAAATAAAATCCTTTCTTTTCCCACCAGAAAATCCTGTCATGTAAACCACAGGCTTATAAAAAAAATCAGGACATAATTGGGCAAGCTGTCTGAAAAGGCATGTGGAGAAGGCCTGTCTTCCCCACTAACACATTTAATTTCTCTCTAGATGTATGGCAGATTTTGCCAGTCAATTTCTACACTTGGCTACAGGATTTCATGCCCTTTACAAATGTTACTCTCACCTTCCTTGGTCTTTCTGAATTGGAAGGAACACTATTCCTAATTACTAAATGTAAGATATTACTGCTATAATGAGAGCATCTATTTCAAAAATAAAACAAAATTTGAAAATTTCTAGCAAACTTTGGCAAACTTTAGAAGAATAAAAAGTGTTAATATTAACAAATGTTAGTAAAAGTAAGCAGCTGCTTACTTCATCAAATGCATAAAATGGTCTGACTAAATTAGGGAAAGATAGGGAAATGGGAAACAGATTACAAGTACAGTGATCCCCCGAGTTTCGCGATCCCGATCATTGCGAATCGCTATATCACGATTTTTCCACCCGATGACGTCACTCCCTTCCTTTCTCATCTTTCTTTCTCTCTCTCTTTCTCTATCTTGCTTCTTCCTCTCTCACACTCTCTTCCTCCCTCTCTCATCTCTTTCTTTCCTTCTCTCTCTTTCTCTATCTCTCCCCCTCTTGCTCTCGAGCGGCAAGCGAGCAGCCGGGCGGGCGAACGGGCAAGCGCCAAGCGAGCAGCCGGGCGGGCGGGCGAACGGGCAAGCGGCAAGCGAGCAGCCGGGCGGGCGGGTGATGGGCAAGCGGCAAGCGAGCGGCCGGGCAAGCGGGTGACGGGCAAGCGGCAAGCGATCTTGGGGTTTCCCCTTTGCCTGGGCGGCGGGAAGACCCAGGGAAGGTTCCTTCGGCCGCCCAACAGCTGATCTGCTCCGCAGCGCGGCAGCAGCGAGGAGCTGAAGATGGGGTTTCCCCGTTGCCTGGGCAACGGGGAAACCCCATCTTCGGTTCCTCGCTGCTGCCGCGCTGCGGAGCAGATCAGCTGTTGGGCGGCCGAAGGGTCTTCCCCACCGCCCACACGCAAACTCCACCATCTGCGCATGTGCGGCCATGGAAAAAGGGGCGCGCATGTGCAGATGGTGTTTTTACTTCCGTGCCGCTACATCGCGAGTTATCGATTATCGCGAGGGGTCTTGGAACGGAACCCTCGCGATAATCGGGGGATCACTGTACTACATCATTAATTATACAAGACCTTCTGACATTACTTAAAACATTTTGATGCATGTGAGTTTTCACTCAATGATGCCGTTAAAGTTCTGCTTTTCCAAAACAGTCGCACTGAGGTCTGATGTAGTGTCCTTGGATGGTTTAAAATGCTCTATTTTTGTCTTGTTCTGAGTTCTGATACCAAACCTGTACCTATTCTTTTGTGCAAACTTGCCCATTTGTCCTATGTAGTATCCAGAGGCAAATGATAGCAGATTCCACATTGGAGAAAGAACAAGTGAAAGTGTCCCTCATCTTCTGTGTGAACTTGTTGGTGCTGCGGATGTGGAAATGGGAACAAAGTATATACAGTGGTACCTCCACTTAAGAACGCCTGTACTTAAGAACTTTTCTAGATAAGAACTGGGTGTTCAAGATTCTTTTGCCTCTTCTTAAGAAACCGAGCCCGGAAAAATTTCCTGGGAAATTTGAGAGCAGCACGAAGGCCCAGCCAGTTTTCTGCCATTCCCCCTTTAATCATGGCCATCTCGGGCTTTTCAGGGCTGCCAGAGGAGCCTTTCGGTGGCGCTTAAGGAAGCTTTGGCAGTCCAGAGCGAACAAAGCATTTTCCTTTCTCTGGGCTCTTGGAGAGGGAATAAACATCTGCCAGTGTCCAAAAAAAGAAACACTCCCTTCGCTCTGGGCAGCGACTGTCCTCCTCTTCTTCCTCCTCCCACCCAAATTCTGAGCTTTTATTTCTTTCCTAATGGGTTTGCATACATTATTTGCTTTTACATTGATTCCTATGGGAAAAATTGCTTCTACTTACAAACTTTTCTACTTAAGAACATGGTCACAGAACAAATTAAGTTCTTAGAGGTACCACTGTAATTGGTTTATTGCAAGGTGTATATTCACGCTTACATTCTTTTTGTGTAATTTCTTGTAGCTCATCAGAGCTACACTGTGCACTGTCATTATCCAGTGTAGACAGTAGCTTACTCATAATGTGTTTCACTAGCTTCAGCTGTAGATGATAACTAGTGGTATTCTGTTCTTGTTGTCTGCTTTTTTAATAAGTCCTTCCTGGGAACAGAACTGGTCCTATTATCTTGTTGTGTGGGATAGTTTAGCGTCCTGAGTGATTTATTTTTTAGAACCACAGGGACTCAGAGTGGCTCACAACAAAAATGTTAAAGCTCAGATGGCCATCAGTTTAAGGAAATTTAAAATACATATTAATCAGATTACATATTCTGATTCTACACAAATCCACTCATCTGAGAATGGATGCACACCTTTATATGTATATTTCTTCTATGTATGTTCTACTTACTGAAGCTTTCAATCCTTTCAATCGATAAATATGAAAGATTGATGTAGCAAACAAATAAGAATTTCTAATAGTAATACAGGAAATCAATTAATTATAGAATATCTTGAGTCTTCATCCAAATAATAAGTAGAGCTAAGAAGCTTAGCTTTCTGAGATCAGCCAAAATGCACTACAGGATAGTCCTTGAGTTACAATCATTCATTTAATTAAGTGACCTTTCAAAGTTATAATAATGCTAACAAAAGTGACTTACAACCAATTCTTGCACTTATGACCATCCAATGTCCCTGGGCACTTGGCAATCGATATGTATTTACGATGGTTGCAACATCCTAAGATTATGTGATTGATATGTGCTTCCCATAAGCAAAATAAATGGGGAAAACTGGATTCACTTAATAACTGTGGCAAACAAGTTTATAAAATCAGGTATGGTCGTGTGTTGATCATATCACTTACCAGCAGACATTGTAGTCCCAGATGTGATCATTAGTTGAGAGACTATCTGTAAGGTCATTATAAGTATATGAAGCTGTACAAATCTAAGTCAGCTCATTAGTTTATCTGGCCAAGTGCCTCTGTGAAGTATCAATAGCTCTACATTGTTTGGGGCAAATGAGGTATTTTTCACTACCAATCACCCAGTCTTTCTAACCATAGCATCCATGTGATATTTAATACATTCTGAATACAACACTTTTTAGCATTAAGCTCTAATCCCTTTTTGACAGTGGTTTAAAAATACTGCACCTAATTTTTTATTTATACTTCTACAGAAAATAGCAATGTCATATGCATCCCAGTCATTATCTACTGTTAGAACATTATGAATTATCTCCTTGGCACTGTTATGGCTGAGACAGGTAAACTTTGATCTCCAGCATCATTTGCAATTTCCGAAACTGGGTAAAGTAATTTCCCCCCGAAAACTGAGTTATAAGTGCCCTTTATATCTAGTATAAGTTAAGGAATAACACAGACGTTTAGAACCTCTACGCAGCTTAGGACAAACTTTTTACCGCTCAAAGTACAGTACTTAAACCTCCATATTTCAGTTCTACCACTCCAGTGATAGCCACCAAAGAGGCCATATAGAAGATATGTACCACAACATCCCATTGAAAATGATTGCACTCTCCTTGTTTTAGGCCTTGAAATACGATACTGCATCGAGGATAGGAGTTTAAATGATTGATATCCTAAATTATTATTATTATTATTTATTAGATTTGTATGCCGCCCCTCTCCAAAGACTTGGGGCGGCTCACAACAGTGATAAAACAATATACAGTAACAAATCTAACATTAAAAGTCTAAAAGCCCCATTATTTAAAAATCATACATACAAATATACCATACATAAAACTACATAGGCAAGGGGAGATGTCTCAGTTCCCCCATGCCTGATGACAGAGGTGGGTTTTAAGGAGTTTACCAAAGGCAAGGAGGGTGGGGGCAATCCTAATCTCTGGGGGAGCTGGTTCCAGAGGGTTGGGGCTACCACAGAGAAGGCTCTTCCCCTGGGTCCTGCCAGACGACATTGTTTAGTCGACAGGACCCAGAGAAGGCCAACTCTGTGGGACCTAACCGGCCGCTGGGATTCATGCAGCAGAAGGCGGTCTCGCAGATATTCTGGTCCGGTGCCATGAAGGGCTTTATAGGTCATAACCAACACTTTGAATTGTGACCAGAAACTGATCGGCAACCAAATTATACATATAACCATTTATATATACACTATTCACAAACCGACAACAAAAACTGTTATAAAAACATGAATATTATTTCCAATGGAATCTGCACAAAATTCATACATTTTTTCTATATATCTAAAGTTTCTCCAGATTCCTGAATATACCTGTTATCCAATCTAGAATTTGGTTAAGCCATGCCTTACTAGAAGTAAAATCAGTTATATTTCCTGATAATTCATTTGGAATATTAAGATTATCTTAATAGGCATGAAAGCCAGCAGTGTGACTATCAATCCAACCTCTCCACAGGGTTATTCTGGGGAAAATAGGAGGAAGAAAGAGTATTACATATAGTCACCACTTTGAGTTATTTATAAAGTCATAAAAGCGGGATAAATATCTAATAAATAGGCTTCTATTTTCAAAGTATGTGTTATTTTACTCACAAATATTGACAGCAAAACATATTTATTGTATGAATGACAGCTTCATAATAGGCTGTTATTACTAATTTAGAGAGCTTGATACATAAAATATCAACAGAAAATTAACTTCAGTTGCAAAATATTGATTCTACAGTATTGTACAACTTGACCATTATATTAATAAAAAGTAAGAAAAGCAATACATCACTCTTAGAACAAACAATTATCAACTGATTTAGAAACATAGAAACATAGATTTACATCTGTAAGATTTCTTTGTAATGTTTTAAAGTAGATGCTTTGTTTAGAAAAATCACCACAAAACTATCTCCATTATTCTTTTTTTCAAAGGGTGATTTCCTAATATATACGGAGTGATCCTTGAACTGATTTCTTTCAGGAAAGTAAACATTCTAAAATCACTAAGCAAACCAGAAGGCCAGCATTAGGATCATAAAGGTTGAGTACTTTTGTAAGCCAATTGTGGTGGATTTACCACATAGGTCACAATGTGGGGGCAAATTATTTTGTTACAAATTTTAGTTTAGTTACATAATCTTAACTGACAATCTGTGGGCAGGCCTTACCAAGATGCCAAGTTTTTGTAACAGACAAGCAAATCTGTTACATAACTATTATGACACAAGGGTTTGGCAGGGGTGGGGGTGTTGCTTTTATTCTTGGAATTTATTTATGAAATGAGAAATGAAGGGCTGCCAGAATTTAAAAGGTCCTCCTGATGACAAATCCACTCTATCTTTAGTGGAGTTTGTCTACCTTTTAAAATACTACCTGCAGCAAAATATCAACCACAGGTAAAGTGGCACGTAGGCCATTCAAAATACATGCTGAGAGAAGCTATACCTGTGAAACATGACCCTTATCATTACACACAGGAGGAAGATCCAGCTAAATAGACTGAAGGGTAAAACTCCATCTCAATCTTCTTGAAAATCGTCTTTTGCCTTGCCCACTGGGGCTGGGCATTGGTCACTTTCTTTCCCTCTTTAACATCGGAGACCTTTAACACAGCAGAAAGCACTCTCAGTGAAACCCTTCTAAAAACCTGTCTGGCACCAAATGGTGTCAGAGGACCCTTATTACGGGGGCAATAAGCTGGCTCTGTTAAAAAGTGCTATTGCTAACATGTTGTAAGCCGCCCTGAGTCTAAGGACAAGGGCGGCATAAAAATCGAATGAATGAATGGGTGGATGAATAAATAAACCATCCCTCTGAAATGTCCTGCGCAGAAACCCTGACAAAAGCTAGAAAGGGGGGCGTGGCAGTTAAACCAAGAGCGCCTCTTGCCGTCTTCCCTGAAAAACAATTCTTTTTTTTTTGTCCCCAAACCAGACAATACCGGACTTTATTTTGGCCACAGAAAAGGCCCATTAGGTCACGGCCAGGGAGGAAACCAAACGATTTACTCGCCTGGCCGAGAGGATCGGCCACCTAAATTCGCTTGAGGTTCAACACGTCACCCACGTGCTCGGACCAAACAAAACTAAACAGGGTTCCGACTCTTAGTTAGTTCTTCCTCCCCCCCCAAAAAAAACACCCCACCACTACCACAGCATCCATCAAGCAGTCCCGCCGAAAGTGGCCAAACGTCCCTTTTCCCTCCCAGCCCTCCACCGGCGGCAGAAGGAAGGCGCTCCCTTCTCGGCCCCACCGGCCGCGCGTTCCGCCCACCTCAACCATTGTCTTCCTCCTCCCTTGCCCTGTTTTAAGCATCCTCCTCTCTCACCTTCGGCGTATGCGGCGTATCGAAGAGGCGCAATTTGCGAAAGGTTTTGTGAGGCGGCGTGCCGGGGTACTCGGGCAAAGGAGAACCGGGATCCGGGTGTTCCCGGTACCGGAGTGTATTCGCTCGCGGCAGCGGCGGCGACGACGGCGACTGACCGTAAAAACGGCGAGCCTCCTTCAGTGGCGGCGAGCCAGCCATGAAATAAGCCCCGGGGGATTTCACCGGGGACGAAGAACCGAAGCCTTCCTCTTCCCACGAGTCGCCTTCCTCTCCCGGTAAGGCCGCCGGGGCCAGTTCTCTCCCGACCTCCTCGGGGTTGCGCGCTGGCTGAGGTTCCAACCGAGCCGGAGTGCGGTTGACCGAAAGAGGCGAGTCGGCTTCCTGGAAGGCCGAGTCTTCTCCGGTGCTGTTGCCGCTGCTGCCGCCTCCCTCCTCTTCCTCCTCCTCATAGCCGCCTTCCTCCTCCTCTTCCTCCTCCTCGCAGTCGCTTCCACCGCCCGGGAAAAGCAGTTTCTGCCGGATAGGGGCCGCAGCCCTCCGGACCCCCGTCAGGCGCCGCGCCCCCGTGGCCAGCGGCGGCTGTTGCTGGCTGAGGAAACTCATGGTGGCCGAGGTCGTACACGCTCTTCTCTCGGCTTCCGTTCAGACAGGCGCCTCTGACAGGCCAAATCCTGCCCCCCTGCGGTCAGGACTCTCCTCCGGCGAGCGTTCACACAGCCACCCGACGAGTTCTCCAAAAAAACAACCTCCGGCGCTCTCCGCCCGATCCCGCAGAAATCACCCGTTCGGACTCCGCGGCTTTCCCGCGACCGTTAGTCACGTGGCGCTCCCCCCGGCCAATCACGCACGCCCCCTCCCGTTTGAAAACACCAAGTGCCGAGAGGCGGGGCCTAACGAGGTGACATCAGCGATCATTTGGCGCGAATTCCGGGGGGTTGAAAGAGGAAGGGGCCGGTTGATTGGTGGGTTGGAGCGAGCGTGTGTAGTGGGGGAGGGGGGAGTTTGTAGTCTGAGAGAAAAAGGGGAAAGTGTTCGAAAGGCCGAAAACGTGGTTGGAAGTTTAGTATTTGATTGGGGGAGGGGAGCGCACTGTGGGGGAGAGGAGATAAAGGAGAAAGTTTCAAGTGGGTCCTTCCACCAGTCGGGGTCTGACTCAGGTGGAAATTCCGGCGTCTAAAAGTGGGCCGAAACTGCACCTATTAGTCATCATACGCATCATCAGTCTCCCCGTTGTTTTAAAGCCTCTTTTGGATGCGATTTGCTTGCCTGAGGCGAACAGTTTTATAGTCCGGGAAACTGAATCAGCGCTTGTTTTAAAACTCGGGGAGCCTCACGTTGAGCCGGGGGGAAAAAAATCTGATCGGGAATGTTTTAAACCCCGCCGTCTTAAAACTGGGTTTCGAAAGAGTGAGGTGCAAAACTCCGGCTTAACCGAAGTGGAACGCGAACGCCTCCTATTCCTTTTGTGATGAAACGAATGAGGCGCCCTGTTGTGTAGACCAGTGTTTCCCAACCTTGGCAACTTGGAGATATCTGGACTTCAACTCCCAGAATTCCCCAGCCAGCATTTGCTGGCTGGGGAATTCTGGGAGTTGAAATCCAAATATCTTAAAGTTGCCAAGGTTGGGGAACACTGGTGTAGACCTTTTCCCCTCAGCTTTCTAAAGGCAGGTTTCCTGGTCCCTCGAGGCTTGCAGTCACGACCGTCTGTTGAGCGTAGCATTGGCGATAATTAATCGCTTTCTTGCACTTTTTTATTTATTTTTTTTCTCCTTCCCACTGGAACGGCTAATAGCAGCCAGAACGGTTTTTCTGCGGTTTTATGTTTAGAATTTGGAGCGGTGTGATAAATGTACGCTCCAAACGGTTAACCGCAGGGGAATGTTGCTCGGCCTGAGCTGTTTAAAAGGGCTTTCGTCCCTGCTGAAAACGGAAACTCGAGACGGCGAGGAGAAAAGCCTCTCTAGACGACTTTCGCCTGCCTGAACAGGCAAACTTTAGACTTCCCTGGCAAAAAGACAAAACAAATCCAGCCGAAAGCGGCCTCAAAGGAGGGGTAATGGTGGACTTTTAAGGCTTGCCGGGGGAAAAGAAAGAGCAAGTTGTCATAAGAAGGCGTGAGGTTGTCGTCGCGCTGAGGGAAAGTACCAGTGTACAAAATGCGGTCTGGTTGATGGTCCCAGACGGGTTTTGACAGAACTGCAATGCAGGACTCTCTTTTGTCGTGTCTCCTGCACCATTTGTTTCCTGCTACGGTGCCATTGAGCCAATTGCTGTTGCGCCTTCGCTATATTCGCTCCAGCTAAAATAACTACGTGAAAGAAAGGAAGACCCCCAGACCAAAGTTTGCAACAAAACAGCCCCAGCCCCGTGTTTGTACCTGGCCTTATGAGGGCTGGACGCAGAAGTATCGACAGGTTGACGGTTAATTCACTGGTTTGTCTTCGAATTAATTTCAAATGTAAAACTTTTTAAAAAAATTCTACATCAAACAGGCTCAGTGGATACAAATCTAAGGTTACAATAATATACAGAAACCAAGATTTTTTTACTTTTGTCTCCGAAGATAAACTATGGCTGATTTTAAAAGTCCGTTTGTTAACAATATATCAGAAATTCTAATGTATGTTTGTTTAAAATCAGATAAGTACCAAAGACAAATATCTAAATATCAAATATTGACATTGGCTATTGTGATAATCACTGATTTCCTGCGTTCATCTCTGAAATGTTTACAACCTTCACCCATTCACAATAAAGATTAATGTATATCTAAAATTTGGCACATGTACAGTATATTTAACTTTCTGTTTAAGTAGCTTTGTTCACCCTTACTAAGCCACTGTTTAATTACCTATAGCTTATTAAATTAACCATAATGAACATGCATGGTGACTGCATGTTGACCAAAATCAATGAACCATGTACTGTATAAATCAAGAAAACTAAAGATTAGGGGTTTTTTTCTAACTGCATGGTAGCATTTGGCAGACTGAGCCAGATTCTGAACGGTGTTTCCTGTGATTAAGATTTGACTTTGATTGTTTTGTTACCTTAGCAAAGCCTCAATAAGAATTGTATTTAAGATGTGTTTACATAACCCTCCAGGCTAATTAAACCATGATTTATTGAATTAATTCAATTGCTTGGTAAGTGCAATAAACTAAAATACAAATTACCCAAACACTTTTTTGTATGCTGATCAAATCCAAACCCAGCCTTGCTTGAATTGTGCTTAATAGTTCCCTGGAAGCTATTTCCCAAGAGAGACACTCAAAAAATAAGCATATAAGTGCTGAGATTACAAGCTTTTAAAACTACAAATGTAATAATAAACTGGAAAGCAGTTTGATGTACAGTACTAGTTAAGTGTCCAGGCTAGAAATTTAAGAGACTAAGCTCTATTCCTGCCTTAGGCAAGAAGCCAATTGAGTGATCTTGGATCTTCTGCACTTCCTGGGATGAGTGAATCAACACTTCCTGTAGGAATGAATCAGCACTTCCTGTGAGGAGTGACTCAGGAGAAGCCTCTTCTGGATGCTAGAGCTTGAAGGGCAGTGAGCAGGCATAATTGGCTCTGTAGGAAGAGGATTACTCATGAGTAGTACTGCTGGCTAATGGGTCATCCCCTCACATTACTAAGGGTGAGGCATGCCCCACCTCGTTGCGGAGAACATAGAAACATAGAAGTCTGACGGCAGAAAAAGACCTCATGGTCCATCTAGTCTGCCCTTATACTATTTTCTGTATTTTATCTTAGGATGGATATATGTTTATCCCAGGCATGTTTAAATTCAGTTACTGTGGATTTATCTACCACGTTTGCTGGAAGTTTGTTCCAGCAGAAGTTTGTTGTGCTTCATTCTAACAGCTAGTTTGTGGTATTTTGGCATGTGTTTTCAAACAACACATTCTTAGCTTTTTGAAGATCTCCAGAATCCAAGCTCACTCTCTTGGATGTCTCCCCTTCTGAATATTATTTCCAGCTGGGCAATTATTCTCATGCTTATCACTAATGGGACTATAGCCAGCTGATAAGACTCCTTAATCATTTCAGTGAAGTCATTTGAAAGAATTTAATTAATTTCATTTTGAAAAATTTGAACTGCAAAAATTCTTGTAAAAAAAATCCTTTATTATTTAAAACCAGTGGTGTGCATCTGTTTTCTGAGGGGCTTGGTGCTAGGGCATGACAGTTTGTTCACACCCACCAGGACAATGGAACAAGGCAGGCCTTTCAGCACATTTGGCTCACATTCAAGGCCAGGTGGGTCAACCAGCTCTTGTTCCTGCTCTCAGATGCCATTGCCCAGTTGCCATGCCTGATAAATTCAATGGGGATGAATCTATGTTCCTGGCCTTAATCCCTCAGAACTTAATCCTTCAGAAAGAAATTACACAATTTGGGAAAAGGAACTTTTGGCCATCAAAATGGCATTCAAAGTGTGGCATCACCATCTTGAAGGGGCTCAGCACCAGATTGAGGTCCAGACTGATCACAAAAATATGGAATATCTGCAGTCGGTGAGGAAACTCAACCAATGCCAAATCTGATGATCCCTTTTCTTTGCCCGATTTAATTTCCATATTCATTACATTTCTAATAGCCAGAACTTGCAAGTAGATGCATTATCCCAGATTTTTTTTTAAAGTCTGGATCATGTGGAAGTATCCTTTAATAATTGATAGGAAAGTTAAAGACGTGTATATATTGAATGACAACTCCCAGTTCTCCCATATTTCTCCAGAAATTTCAGCATATGAAATTGCTAACACATGGAAGACCACAGGTTGACTATCTGTAACAGAAGCACAATACACAAGATGTGCCAATGAGATAAAGATAGATTCCACTATAAGAA
Source organism: Erythrolamprus reginae (assembly GCF_031021105.1). Classification (NCBI taxonomy): domain Eukaryota; kingdom Metazoa; phylum Chordata; class Lepidosauria; order Squamata; family Dipsadidae; genus Erythrolamprus; species Erythrolamprus reginae. The sequence goes on from NC_091950.1 coordinate 121,959,011, forward strand.
CCAAAAATGCAATTGGTCTAGTCATCTCTTGGTTCAATTAATGCAACAAGCTCTACATGGGCCTACCCTTGAAGAGGTTTTGGAAACTGCATCTGGTACAAAATGCAGGGGCATACCCTAGGGTGATATGTAACCCTCCTGTTGCACAGGCTACATTAGTTAACAGTTTGCTTCTGGATCCATTTCAAGGGGTTGATTATTACATTCAAAGCTTGATATGGTAAGAGGCCAGGGTATCTGAGGAGCCATTTCACTCAATGGTACTAGCCATTGCGTTCATATCAGCAGAAAAGGTTTGCTATGGACCTGTTGGCCAAGGAATTCTGATGTGTGGGATCAAGGAGAAGAGTCTTTTTTTGCTGTGGCCCTGATCCTGTGGAACAGTGCACCATTGGCAAGGAGAACTATACCAACACTTTTATGAACTGTAAGCCACCCAAAGTTGCCTTATCAAGGAGATGAACATTTATTCATATATTAAATAAATAAATACACTTTATTATTTATCTTCAATATTTACATACTGCCTCAATAATGAAAGTTCTTTGCATAGAAAGAAATACAAATAATTAAATATAACAATACAGCATGACAATAATACCAGTACCTAATTTCAAAACCAGCCTGTAAATAAGCAAATAAGTGAACATTAGAGATATACTGTATTGCAATGTGACCTTTGTGCATTAATCATCTTAGCCTTTGTTGGATTGATAACATTGTTTGTTCCTGCTCCTAAACATTCTTATCTAAAGCTAATCAGCAACATTGTATATTGAACAACACTAGTTTCCTAACCAGGGAAGGTAAAACAACACTCTTCAGAGCTGTGATCCTTCAAAAATTCTCCGGATAATATTATCCTGTATTAATATGATATAGCATGAAATGGCTCTATTCTAGTTCTTTTCCTGTAGTTGCTCCACACTAGGCAGTAGCTGGAATGTTTTTAAAATCTTTGGAGAAATATGCCTGATTTAGGGCCTTTTATTATTGTTGATTTGTTGTTAGTTTTATATTCTGACTTTCCACCTGAAGCTTTGGGCATTGTACACCTTCTGTAATTTTTCTGCACACCCACAATCCATACCCACAATCTGATCAGTTGGTTGGGCTGAGAGAGGGAGGGAGGGAGGGAGGGAGGGAGGGAGGGAGAGAGAGAGAGGAGAGAGAGAGAGAGAGAGAGAGAGAGAGAGAGAGAGAGAGAGAGAGAGAGAGAGAGAGAACTCTGTGGGACCTAACTGGTCGCTGGGATTCGTGCGGCAGAAGGCGGTCCCGGTGGTATTCTGGTTTACCTCATCCTCACCCATCCCACAACAAGAAGAGCAATTAGTGGATCTACATATCCATTAGTGGATCTGTATATCAATTAGCTTGTTGGGAAGGGATGGAAGCAAAGCCAGGGAAATCAAACTGTCCACAATTATCCTGTACTATAGTCATGCAGGCAAAGTATTGCATGATTAGACTGGAGTGACCCAGCATTATAGGAATTCCAGGTTTAGAGTTAATTAGTTTCTTCTTTTCCAAAAGATTAGTCAAAAGGCTAATCATATTTGGCTGTTCAACAAAAAAAGCAGCAAAATTATGAACGTTATTTTCATGATAAATCCTTAGACAATGTTGCAACCCATCCTGGACTGGCCTTTGCTTCATCAGAAACATGAAGTATCTGTCAATGCATCCAGTGAAGCAGATGCTAATTCACAAGAGCTTATACTATTGTAAATGTGCTATCTTTTTTATTGTGTCATTACATGGAGCTTCTCTGTATAGCAGTGCCTGCTCTCTGATCCACTCATTTTGATCCACTTATTGACTCCTTCCAAGGATAGACAGATGTTGTTATTTAATAACATCATGGTATTGTTACAGGATGTAAGCGGTTTCAAATAAAGTTGTCTGTTGCAATTGACTGATGATGGTTTTATTAATGCTGATGGTGCTCCAGTGGTGCTCCAGATGTTTTCGGATTTCTATTATCATTGGTACTAAATTAACTTTGGTTTCTTTTGCCACAGTGTTTTACTTTTATTTACAGGTCTTTTTATTTTGTAATTTTATTCCATTCTTTCTCTGCAATACCTGGAAACAATAGAATAGAAATGTCCTTAATCCAGACATCATCATCATGATCATTATAATCATTATTATCATGATTATAATGATCATGATAATAATGTCACAAGTGCCTGCCAGTTCTTTTACTGTTATTGGTCTTCATATACCTTAAGTTGTTCCCAGGTTTTAACTTCCTCAGCAAATAAAGCTGATGATTGTATCTCTCACAGGAGTGAATTGCACAGTGGCCACTTCCTGACACTGAAAAGGCCCTGTCCCTTATTTATTTATTCATTCATTCATTCATTCATTCATTCATTCATTCATTCATTAGATTTGTATGCCGCCCCTCTCCGAAGACTAGTTACCTTTCAGGTACCCTTGTAGAAGGTAAATTAAATTTATTTGGTAGTATAACAGAGAAGCTATAAAGGATTTTTATATTAAAACAACTGCTTGTATTTGGTTTGGAGGGCAACAGGAAGTCAGTGCAACTTAATTAAGTTGCATGTTGCTTGCTGCAAATATGGTATGACTGCTACGGCCTAAGCCTACTGGAGTTTTCTTAATCCTTTAATTCCAGGCAGAAACTTAGAGTCTACCGGGCAACTTTTGAACTACATTGGAAAACTTACAGGCTGTTTTACACTACTTATTACAGGTGCACATTCCATGATGTATGATTTGAAACTGTTCTTGTTGGTTAATGTCTTCTGCTTGATGCAGTTTGGTCATAAACACTCAATGTCATTGAATCACTTGCCAGCTGGCTTTCGGATGGAATTTAATTAAGAGACATGTTTTATAGCACTAGTAACTGATGCTCGCTTCTATAGGTTAATGGAATGTGGACCTGATAGTTCTATTCATTTTTAATTTAAATTTATTATATATGCAGGGAAAACCGCATGATATTTTGAAAATTAAATCAACATGTTGAATGTATAGGCTACTGTGTGTATAGATCTTCTGAAAATCAACTTATGCCTAGTTTTTTTTATATATGCTTATTGTTGTATGACAAGTTGATTGTTTTGGTCTATATGAAATATAACAAATTATAAGGGGTTTTGTATAAACTTACTATATGAAATATACTATATGAAATATAACAAATTATAAGGGGTTTTGTATAAACTTACTATATTTCTTGTGGAGTCTGAAATATAAATACAATCTCAAAGTTCCCTCTAAGCTGAGCAGTGAGCAATCGCTCACTTAAAAATCATCATCAACGCAGAGTTTTCCAAACCTGCCCAGAAGCCGAGAGGGAAAGAGTGAGAGGGAAGGAGAGAGAGAGGAAGAGAGAGAAACAGATAGAAAAAAGAGAGGAAGGAAAAGAGAAAGAAAAAGAATGGGAGTAAGGAAGAGAGAAAGAAAATCAAAATCTAGTTTGAAACTAGCTCAACTATTTAAGTGGCATTTTGATATTGATAGAGTTGCCCTATTATGAGCTCACTGTTATAGACACACAGTACAGTATTTTATTTTGAAATTATCTGAGGCAAAACAGGGTGGGTTTTTTATTTGTTTGTTTGTTTGTTTGTTTGTTTGTTTATTCTGTGCCGCCCAGTCCCAAAGGGACTGCCGCTCAGACACTATACTTTTCCGCCCCCCCCCCAAAATTAGAGGGAACACTGATCTCAAATAAATACATATTAATCTTGCAATCTTATATGTGTATTTGAGTGAGAGTCTGACTTAATTCAGCAGAGTTGATGTCTGAGTAGATAAGTACACACTTACAGTGTAACAGTGCAACATCACTATTTACTAAAAAATAATTCCCACCAAATAGAATGGTTTTCCTCCTGAACAGAAACACCTGGGTAACAAAGAAAGATGAAGCCCAAATAAATGTATGCTTCTGTCTACACACAGAAAGAAATAATCTGCTAGTGAAATTAAAACCAGGCGAGGGGAATTTCCTTTCTCATGTGTAACTCCCTCATGCAGGCAAAATAAAAATAATAAACCAAATACACACCCACCCACATGCACACACCCACCTTGGAGGTACAACAATTATCCAAAACAGAGGGTGAAAAGGTTATCATCTGGCTGTACCACTCATAAGCCAAAACACAATTCATTTCAATCATTAATAATGTAGAGTTTTATTGGGGTTTATTTTTCCTCAGGAGGTCATAACCTTTGCTTTCCAACTTGAGGAGCTGCACTATTAAGTAAAACTTTTGGTTAAAATTTAACAGCTACCCCAGTGGATGGGCTTTCTGTGTGCAAATTTAGCAGCAATAATCTTACAAAGGTAAATATTGACAAAGTCTGTACAGGAGGACTGTGCTGGTTTTAAAGGGAGTGAAGGCCAAAAGTGTCATATTTGACACACAGGTCTCAGTTCTGAATTGATCTGAATGCCTACACCATATACCATGTACAGTTTGTATACCATATACCAGTGTTTCTCAACCTTGGCAACTTGAACATATCTGGACTTCAATTCCCAGAATTCCCCAGCCAGCGAATGCTGGCTGGGGAATTCTGGGAGTTGAAGTCCAGATATGTTCAAGTTGCCAAGGTTGGGAAACACTGCCATATACAAACTACATAGACATGGAAGATTTTAGTTCTGGGCATAAAGATTCCATTAAAACACACATAGATAAGATGTATTAATTAGTCACTGTCAGAAAAAAAAACCCCAAGAGCAACACATTTATAGCACCCATGTTTTCAAAAAATGAAGTCAGTTTTGTTTATCTATTAGCCCTAGGTGAGAGCTGCTATCTCTGACTCTCCCTTCCAATTTATCAGCTGATTTTGAGATCTTCAGCATAATTTTAGATTCTCTTCTGCCTCTTATTCCATATTTTCCTACCAGAGCTGCACCTTATTTCTGTCTTTGTGGCATAATCAGGATTAACTCTACAGTAATCTTAATCCCTGGTACTACTTAATTCAAAAGTATTATCCTTTCAAAAGAAAGCCACATACAGTAATACCTGCACTTATTTGCACATGCTTTAATCTTTGTCATTAGCTTAATAAAATACTCAGGTAGCAGATAATTTTTGTGCCACAAACCTAGAGAACAGGCACTGATCAGAATAAACAATTCTTGCCTGATGGACTATGTATACTAGATTGTGTAAGGTAACCTTTCCTTTAGAAAAGTTCAGAAAAGTTTGATGTTTTTATGTTGGTAAACTTGTTCAGTAACTTTTCCAAGCAACTAGTATTGGTTTTTTCATCCTTTACTCTTGAACATTCCAATTCAAAATATTGAATATATTATTCAATATACCTATAATGAACTACGAAGATAAAATATTTTTAGATCTATTTAAATATTTTACTTATATATTTTTCCAGACTGAAAAATGTTAATATGAATTTACTGAATATGGCAGTTGACCATATTCAATAAGTCATTCTGCTGGAGTTGTTTTGTATAACAAAACAATCCCATGTATTAATTACTGTGTAATATATCAGCTAAGTCAGTGTTTCCCAACCGGTGTGCCGCGAGACATGGTCAGGTGTGCCGCGAAGAAAGAAGCTCAGCTTCTGGTCTCGCAACTTTTTGCAAAGAGCAAAAAGTTGTGAGACCAGAAGCTGAGCTTCCTTCTTTGCGCCTTCCAAGTTTTCCGGCAGCTGCAGCGCCCCGCCCGGCTGGAGCTTCCCTGGCGACGGCAGGTAAGCTTTTGGGCCTGGCAGGAGCGGGCTTTTGGGCCCGGCGGCAGCGGGAGGGCAGCGCGCAGCGGGAGGGTGATGGCAGCGGCAGCGGCAGTAGCCGTGGGGCGGCGCCAGGGTGGTCAGCTGTGAGGCGGAGCTCCGGAACAGAGGCACCGACGGCGGCTGCTGGACATGCTGGAATTGCGTGGCTGGCACTTGCCTGCTGGCTGGGCCAGGACGGAGGCTCCAGCCCCATGTCCATGCCCAGCGCAACGCCAGCATGTACGGCGTCTAGCAACATGTCTAGCCGCCGCTGTCAGTGCCTCCTTTCCGGAGCTCCACCTCACAGCTGATTACCCTGCCGCCGCCCCATGGCTACTGCCCAATGCCGCTGCTGAGAGAAAGAGAAAGGGAGAGAGGGGGGAGAGAAAGAGATAGCAAGAGAGGGAGAGAGAAAGAGAGAGGGAGAGAGGGGGGAGAGAAAGAAAGAGATAGCAAGAGAGGGAGAGAGAGAGAGAGGGAGAGAGGGGGGAGAGAAAGAAAGAGATAGCAAGAGAGGGAGAGAGAGAAAGAGAGAAAGAGATAGCAAGAGAGAGAGAGAGAGAAAAAGAGAGAGGCGGGAGAGAAAGAAAGCAAAAAAGAGAGAGAGATAGCAAGAGAGAGAAAGAGGGAGAGAGGGGGAGAGAGAAAGAGAAAGACAGCAAGAGAGAGAGAGAAAGTAAGAGAGAGAGAGAAAGGGGGAAGGAGGGTGAGGGAAAGACATAGAGGGAGGGAAGGAGGGAGAGAGGAGGGCAAAAAAGAGAGGAAGGAAGGAAGGAAGAAACAGAGAGGTGGAGAGAGAGGGGGAAAGAAAGAGGAAGGGAGAGAAAGAGGGAGAGAGAGAGAAATAGAGCAAAAGGGAGGAAGATTTTTTTTGTCCAAACTTTTTTTAGGCCCCCCCCCCTCAATGTTCCCCAGGATTTTGTAAATGTGAATAATGTGCCGCAGCTCAAAAAAGGTTGGGAAACACTGAGCTAAGTGACAAGAGGTATAAAGGAGGATATTATTATTCCAAGCAATTACAAGGTTGGGCTTAAATCACGTATTACCTATGAAATGGGGTCAAAATGTTTATACTGTATGACTTTTAATGTATTTTTATTTTCCCTAGTTATTCTTTATCTTTTGATACCTCTACAATAAGTTGTAGTCTTTTGTATCAGTAAAGCAGATATTCCATTTAAAAATAAGATGTACAAACTGCATGGTACATTTTTTTTCAGATAAATGAATAACAGTATTGAAAAACAATGAAGTTGCTTTAAAAAAACCTTAGATTATATTAAATATTTTAAGAATCATGCCGTTATCTTTCTACAAGATATGTAGGAGAAATTCCTTGAACACTGCACCTTTTACCAAAAAAATTAGTCAAAACTCAGTTATGGGAATAATTGCTCATTCTTTCATGCAGGCAATGGTCATATAGTTCCTTTTTCATTACTACTGTAACTGCAAATTGCCAATGTCTAGGAAGCTGCTAAATAAAAATTATCTGAAATTTTCTGTTTCTAGTTTTTTTCCCCACTGCACCCTCTCCCAAAATCCAAATGTAGGTGCCTGATGAAGTAAATCCCCCTTTACAAGTTTATGGTATATGTCGTATTGATGAATCTGATAACTATTAATTTTTAAAAGTCTATGTGTCACAACAGAAAAAGTGGAAAGACCTGTCTTTGGATATCCTGCTTATGAAAAAAATTGCACGTTTTTAATAACTTTTACATTTTTTCCTGAAAGTTGAGTAAGATGACGACAGATATTTAGGTTACTTGATACTTAACTAATCACAATCATTCAAACTAGCTAACCACTGTCTCTTATCCCCATTTCAAGATGTTGGAGAACAGCAAAATATTAAGAGTGAAATACTGCAGTTTAGTATTCCAGTTAGCTACTATACCAGCGATGGCTAACATTTTGGCACCAAGTCCCAAACCAGAATGTGCATGCATGAACGCCAGAAAGCCAAAGACCAGCTGATCATTAATGACCCCCAAAATGGCCTGTTTTTTGGTGCTCTGGCACCCGCAGACTAGTGCACTGGAAACTAAAGCACCTGGCAACAGTTTGTGTGCCCACAGAGGGCTCTGCGTGCCACTACTGGCATGTGTAACATAGATCCCATCACAGCGCTATACCTTTTAAATGTTTGTTATACTGTTCTTAAACTTCTTGATGTTAATATTTTGGTTAAGTTTGAGTTTCTGTATTTATTTATTTATTTATTTGATTTTTATGCCGCCTTTCTCCTTAGACTCAGGGTGGCTTACAACATGTTAACAATAGCATTTTTTTAACAGAGCTAGCTATTGCCCCCACAATCCAGGTCCTCATTTTACCCACCTCGGAAGGATGGAAGGCTGAGTCAACCTTGAGCCGGTGATGAGATTTGAACTGCTGACCTTCAGATCTACAAGTCAGCTTCAGTGGCCTGCAGTACAGCACTCTACCTGCTGTAGTCCATAACTACCAACTAAACAACTAAAAGACAATGTAGATAAAAATGTATATATAAGATGCTGACTCACCTGTAAATATGATTGTGTAGTTTTTAAAATTGAAAAATATGTATATATATATACATACATACATACATACATACATACATACATATATACACAAGGCAAAGGTTGCAGGTTCAAGTCCCAGTGGGTATGGCTAGCTGATGAGGCCAAAATAAGGCCAAAATAGATCTATCCTAGTCTCCCTTAATTTTCAAATTCAGCTTAAACATGTGACACATACAGATAGAATTGTCGGCTATCAATAAAATTAACTGCCTTGGAAATGGCCCTGGGTTGGGCCGAGAGGCAAAAAAGGAGCTGTGATGTTCCTTCAATATACCAGGGTGATTCGACACAAAATGTAACCCTTCCCTGGTACAGAGCTGAAGGGATTGGATACTGTAGCCTAGAGGATAATTCTCTGCCTTACAAGGCAAAGGTTGCAGGTTCAAGTCCCAGTGGGTATGGCTAGCTGATGAGGCCAAAATAAGGCCGAAATAGATCTATCCTAGTCTCCCTTAATTTTCAAATTCAGCTTAAACATGTGATATATATATATATATATATATATATATATATATATATATATATATATATATATATATATATAAATATATATATATATATATAAATAAATATTTGTTATACTGTATTGCTGTCCCACTGAGCATTCACAGTCACTATGGATTTCCTTTTATTCCCTTTCACAATTTTTTTTGTACTTACTTAAACCTGCTGATATTTCGTCTCCTGACAGTATTGTGTCAAATTATTACATAAGAATCCATCTTTGAGTTCTCTACAGTTGCTCTCAAGCACAGATGCAATGAATTAAAATAGAAATAAGAACACCTGCTTCACTGTTCTTGTTACTCTTTAAAGAAGGTGACTGTTGCAAAGTGCTTCTCTGTGTATAATTTAGATCAGGGATCCCCAACGCCCGGTTTCTGGACCCACACCGGTCTAGGGCATGCCAGAAATCAGTCCGCACAAATAAGCAAAGCCCCATCTGCAGCATGCAATTAACACATGAAACCATGACTTCTAGTGTCCATGGAAAAACCTCACTCCACAGAATCTGCCCCTTATGCCCAAAAGGTTGGACGCCACTGATTTAGATCCTGGAAGAAGCAAGGTTTTCAATCACATGGAAAAGAGTGAAGATATCTGATGCCCATAGTCACGCATGTTGCACAAACTATGAATATAATAGAGGAGCCACAGCATAAGCAACATCATTTCATTTTTCTTGATTTTACTTTGAGCTTCTATATATGTACTTCAAATAACTGAACAAAGACAAAGAGAAATTGTCTCTCATATATAACATGATGGTAGGCAAGTAATTAAAAACACCAGTTTTAATTCCTTTAATATTGAACAACCAAAGTTTTCATTTTATACATAATCCAATTCAAAGACAATATAATAGCAATTCTGGCAATTGTTTGTATATACAATCAGTGAGACGGGAGAGGAAACTAAAAATGATAAATGTTCAACATATGTGTGAACCACAATTAAAATGGAATATTTACAAAGGTTTCAAAATTCAAAACTGCATATAAGAAACTATTAAATTCATGCTTCCAAAGGATTTCTGAATGATGATTGCTGTTATGATTTAAAGAGTTGAAATCTTCAATAACGCCTTCATTGATTTGATATGACTTTAAAATTAATTCCAGCATTTCTTCTGTGACTGTTGCTTGTCTTTAGTCTGGTTTGGAATATAAGCAAGTAAATTTAATACAAAACCTAATTCTTTGTCCTGGGTAGAGAATAATGAATCATAAGAGATGGAATTCAGTATTCCCAAAGTTCATATACATAAACATTATACACTTTAAAAGTTCTTCACCGTTGCGTAAAGTATATGCACAGCATTAGTGAGGGAAAAACATGTTATGGTTTTCACCTGGCATAGACCTTTGTTGAACAAAAATAAAGTAGAATTCTATTGTTCATTTAGCCAAGTTATGAGTTAATCATCAATTCCTGGTGTTTCTCCTTGTTGTATTCTGGAAGCTATTCGAATTGCTTCTTCCAAAGACTGCTGTTCTCCAAGCTGAAACAAACAACAAAAAATAGCTTAAAATAAACATTTTAAAAGCATTTTAACATACTTTTCTCAAGTGTTTAAATGTGTACCAAAATTACTTAATTTAGGTATAATAGTTTGTCATGTTATTTTTTGAGCTCACATACATAATTTCAAGTGATTTCCTTTTGAAACAGGAAATTCTTTGAGGTACTTGTTTCTGGATTTGGCTTGTTCTCCTGAAATTACTTGTAAGTATGAATGACAATGGATCAGAAACTGATAATGCAGTACTCAGCAACCTTTTGATAAATATCATATTTTAAATGGCTAAAATTTAGGATTATATTTATATTTATTTGTATCCCACCTTTATTTTTACAAATAACTCAATGCAGTGAATATACCTACCATATTTTTCCATTCACCTCTCCAAATGTGGGTGGAGATTTCTGTGCCAAAGGCCCACCTACCCATAGGCTCCCACCCTTTGGCCTCTGCCTGCCAGCAATTTGTCCCCTTGCAGCAAACAGCCTGGTCAGCTTCAGCACAGCCTGATTTAACACAAGCAGCTGACTGGCAGTTGGATCAGCCTAAAGGAATACCACTGATCAGCTGTTCCAGGCTGCAGAGATCCTCACCACCCATCGCCGCCATTGCCTAATGCGACCTCTGCATTCCCCATTTTGGCTTCCACACATCCCGTTTTTGTTCTGTTCCAGGCTGCGGGGATCACTGTTGCTTATTGCCACTGCCATTTGGAGGCTGAAAATGGGGTGCATGAAGGCAGCGATAGGCAGCGATGATTGTACGCTCGTGCTAAATCAGGCTGTTCTGAAGTTGACCAGGCTGTTTGCTGCAAGGAGGCAAATTGCTGTGAGGCAGAGGCAGATTATTTTTTTCTTATTTTCATCCCCAAAAGCTAGATGCATCTTATGGTCTGGAGCATCTTATAATGTGAACAATACAGTAATGCTCCTCCCTCTTCCTTTTCCCCCACAACTACTACCCTGAGAGAGAGGTTGGAATGAGAGAATGATTGGCCCAAGGTCACCCAAGTGGCATTCTTTGTAATGCGGGATTTGTAAAAGAAAAAAGAGTAGAAGATAAATTAGTGATCACTGATACCCTTTTCTCTAAGGCTCTCAAAATTACCTCCTGTGGTGTTCCAAAAAAAATCAACAAATCTCCAAAAGCAGACTGTGGAAAACATTAAAGCAAGCAGAGGGAAATAATTTGTCTGTTCTCTTATAGGCCTGCAGATTCTCCAGTTTGTGAAATTCTATCTTAGATTCAATCCATATGTTATTAATAAAATATTCCCAATGTATATTATGTATAAAAATTACCTGCACTGCAATTTGTGTTCCATTGGATGTTGCCAGTAAAGTAACAGGTCTAGATTCTGCACTGACTAAATGATGTCCATGTTGCTGATGTCCAATTTCTGGTGAAGTACTATGAAAAGCTGCTAAATCCTGAGCCACAATGGCAACCTTAATAAAAAGCACAATTTTTTTTAAAAAAGCATTTTAAGTACTGAAATCTAAAAATAATTAATTCTTTTAAAGTTTTTAAAAGAATGATTGGTCTTAATATTTTAAAAATAATATACTGAGAAATAAAGAGAGTCATATGAATAATACCTCGTTCAATACATATTCTAGAAACAATAATAAAGATAATGAATATTTGTAAAGGGTAAACAAATCAGTAAAATAATTTACACAATATGCTAAGATATATTGTGTATTAAACTATAAATAATTCTTCCTTCTGGTCTTTGGGCACAGAAATAAATGGCAGTTATAAAGTATGTTGATTTATTTATTACTACCAATTTCATGCAGCTTCAATCTAACTTCAAATAATTTACAAAGTTGAATGATAATGGCAAAATAAATTAATACATAGAACAGTTAAAAAAAGTGGGTGGAAATGACTGTGCATCTTATACAATGAATGTTGCTGAAGGCCCCCCCTCTCCCATCTATCCTCCAGCCCCATTCAGGAGTGCTGAAGCTGGTTGTTTGCTGCAAGAGGGCAAATTGCTTGGAGGCAGAGTCAGATCCCCCCCCCCCCTGTTTTCCTCTCCAAAAGTTAGGTGCATCTTATACTTTGGAGCGTCTTTTAGTCCAAAAAATATAGTATATTATATAGTATATATAACATAAATATATATATACTATAATACTGGTAAGCTTATTGTTACAGCAGCAATAACAAGCCTGTATATATTTACCTAAAGTAATTTATTCTTACTTTTTTGTTGTAATTTATTCTTACTTTTAGACAATTGGTATATATATTTTACAATGTATCTTTGTTTCTTCTATTTTTATATTATTTTTTAAGCAATACATATTTTAAAAAAATCTTATGCTGGGTGTTCTCCCGCAACATGTATGTTGTTTTGAACTATGTTTTTCTATTTTAATATGTGGTTTTATTGATTATTACTATTATTTATCTCACCCAGAGTAAGGTAGCTCTATTAATCAATTAATCAAATTAAATCAAATGCCATACTAATGGCTAGAAAATCTGTTGTCAACGCATTTATTTAGAAAACCTCAACTGTTTGTTTTCCCCTATATATTTAGAAGCAATTTACCTGTTGTCCTTCCGTGCCTTCTGCGGTGACCATTGCAACAGAATGTGTTCCTGCAGAAGAAATAACTGCATCATGTGCAGGGACTGTGATGGTAGTGCCATCTTGTGTTACCATAGTGATAGTATTTCCGATGGCCTGCATGTCAGCCTGAGATATATTAACCTGAAATAGTATATAATCATTAAGTTAACAGCATTGGGTTGAGAATAATTGGATTATATAAGATTTCATCCTGGGGTATATTAATGCATCTTATTGTTGCATTAATGAACAATAATTGCTAATGAAAATACTGTAATTAAAGATCAGCAAGGTTCATAACTTTAAGCAGAAGTCAGACATAAAAAACTAGAACTAACATTTTTAAAGTAAATTCATTCTACTCTGTTTTAAGCCTTAGATAGTTTCCACAGTATTGCTGTCCTTTTTTAAAAAGTTAATGTATCATATGTTCCTAGCATTATTAGAGTACTGGAAACCAATTTTAATGACTGTAAAAAACAACAACTCAGGAACAAAATTTTGAAGGCTATCTTCATCATGGTAGATACTTACATGCTGAGTTCCATCTTGAGAAATAAGTGCTACCTGCTGACTCAGTCCAGTCTGAGTCACAGTAGCAACTTGTGAAACTACATCTTCTCCTTCAACACCCGTTACATATGTTATTTGAGATCCTTTAAGAACATCTTCACCTTGACCTATTTAAAGGAACATGGGTTTAATTTGCACTTTAATAAGGCAAGAATTCTTTTATATTGAGCTCAAACCCTACCTACATAGAAAGATACATGTTGGGATTCTGGCAACAAATGGGCATGGCTTGCATTTCCATCGGCAGCTTTCTAAGTATTTTTTCAACTTCCCTAGAGCTTAGTTCTTAAGAGTCTCCCAACTAAGTGTCAATTGCTTAAACTGTATGTTATTAGCCTTATTAAAATTATGGTGCCCTACAACCAGTTCTGTAAGGTCTTCCAAATATACCAGGCTTTTACTAACCACAAAGGTGGGGGCTAATATTGTCTTGTGGGCCAAACTCTTCTATAAAAGGGCAATTACCAAAGAGAATACTTGCTATCAGGTCCATAGTTCCCTCTAAGCTGAACAGTGAGCAATGGCTCACTTAAAAATCATCATCAACTCAGAGTTTTTCAAACCTGCCCAGAAGACGAGAGGGAAAGAGTGAGAGGGAAAGAGTGCCGCCCAGTCCCAAAGGGACTGCCGCTCAGACACTATACTTTTCTGCCCACCCCAAAAAAAAAATTAGAGGGAACACTGATCAGGTCCCATCATATCTTTTGATAGTAATAAACTGCCTTCTGACTATTCAGATTTGGATAGAATCTGAAGATTCTATCAGAATTATTTAGGAGGAATAGTTAAACAAAACAATCAACTATATCTCAAAGATGTTATGAAAGAAGAGTGAGATAAACAAATTACTCAAGTAATTAGAAGATTAGAAGAAAATGAGAAACCCAGAGATGCAATCAACTGCAAAAAGATATCAAACTCCTGAGGTTGCTGCAAAAGTATTTGACAATACAAAGGACTTAACTATAATTTTGGAATATAAATCTGATCCCAACGGTGCTTACTATGAAGATGATTTAATTACAGGTCCTCCAATGCAGTTGAAAGAAGAATATTTGCAAGTAAATCTATAACCCCCAAGAAAATAGGTTTTTCATCCCCACTTCAAATCGAAATGGATAATGTTGACATATTTGCTTTAAAAATCATATGGGAGAATATCTTGCAAGAAGGAGAACTTTGTATTTAATAGCTTTGTATTTAATAGCTTTGTATTTAATAGCTATTCCAAAGAAGAAAGAAATTTTATGAAATTTTATAAACTGCAGGGATTGCCATTGCTAAGTGACATGGTCGTACTTTACGACTTAGTGCCAGAAATTCCACTCCCAATTGTCATTGTAAGTCAAGGACTGCCTGTACAATAATCTAATCAAGAAAAGGTATATGATGATACAGTGGTACCTCATGATATGAACCCCTCGTCTTACGAACAACCCGAGATACGAACCTAGGGTTCAGAAATTTTTTGCATCTTCTTACGAACTTTTTCCTTCTTACGAACCCGCCACCACCACCGAAAAGCCCCGCCGCCCGGCTGTTGCTTTTTGAAACAGCCGGGGGGGGGGGGGGTTCAGCGTCCTCCTGAACCCGAACGCCAAACCCGAACTTCCGGGTTCGGTGTTTGGGAGGCCTCTGAGAAGCCCCCCGGCTGTTTTAAAAGGTGACAGCCGGGCAACGGGGCTTCTCGGCGGCCTCCCGAACGCTGAACCCAGAAGTTCAGCAAAAGTTCGGGTTCGGGAGGCCGCTGAGAAGCCCTGCCGCCCAGCTGTCACCTTTTAAAACAGCCGGAGGGCTTCTCAGCATCCTCCTGAACCCGAACGCCAAACCCGAACTTCCGGGTTTGGCGTTCAGGTTCAGGAGGACGCTGAGAAGCCCTCCGGCTGTTTGAAAAGGTGACAGCTGGGCGGAGGCATTTTCTTGCGTTTTTCCCCCCCCCCGTTGCACGGATTAATTGATCTTACATTGTTTCCTATGGGAAACAATGTTTCATCTTACGAACCTCCCACGGGAACCAATTAGGTTTGTAAGATGAGGTATTACTGGATATAACTGGATATCTTTAGGTCAAAGCTGTCAAACTCAATTTCAATGAGGACCACATCAGGGTTGTGTTTGACCTGGGGGTGGGGAGACGGAATGAGTGTGGCCAGGGTGGGCATGGCCAGCTCAATGTCACTCATGTCAGGGGCGCCTATGGCGGCCCAAGCGCTTTGCCAAAGAAAACCAGGCTCCCAGGTTCCATTTTCAGCTGCAACAGCTTCCTGCAGCCCTCTGCCAGCAAAAATGGAGCTCCGTTTTCATTGGAAGAGACACCGTGGGCCAGTCCTTAGCTGTTTCTAAGGCGGCCCCGTGGGCCAGATCTAAGCATCCCCACAGCCAGATCTGTCCCCTGGGCCTTGAGTTTGACATCCCTGCATTGGATTATTGATGATACCTCACACCAGACTGATGGATAGCCTCTTCTCAGTAACTTATACAACACATTCTGCATTATTTTTACATTTATATTTTCTCTGAGACTTGCTAATTCACTGAGACTGAGACTATGTTCATAGTAATTAACTATGAATGGCAAGTTGTTTAAAAATAATTTTAAAACACAAAGAAATGGGCATCATAGAAAACATCTAATGCTTAAGAGTAGAACTTAAAATATAATGAACTATTTGCTAAAGGTAAGGAACAAAAACCATTACAATGAACATGAAAGAAGAATCAAGAGTTACAATAATTAACTGATACCTGGAGGTGGCTCAAAAAAAGCTTCTTGTTCTTCCTCTATTGGCTCAGTATCATTATGTGCTGTTCGCTTGTGCATTGCAAGGGTAGAAATCTGTTTGTATGTTTTTCCACAGTGATTACAGTTGTAAGGTTTAGAATGTGTATGTACCACATGGTGTTTATATAAACTCGAATATTCAGTAAAACGCTTATCACAGCCGGGGACTGTACATACATAAGGTTTCTCCCCTAGACAAAAAAGAAACAAGCAATGAAGGTCACTGAATAGGTTGTAAAGTCTGGTGATCCCATATCACCATAAGTAATAGTAAGTAATACTGCATATCACTGACATTTATATTAAAAACAACAACTTCATATATTGGTTTCTTTGTTACAATATTTCAAGTCAATCACCAATTTTCACTCTCTTGCTACTTGCCTGCCTTCTGTCCCCCCTGCCATTTCTTTCTCTTGCAGATTTATTCTAACCATTCCCTTTTTCCTCTAAGACAGAGGTGTCAAATTCAATTTCAGTGTGTGAGGGCCACATCAGAATTGTGTTAGACCTTGGAGGGGGAGAGCTGGGAGGGGCATGGCCAGGGTGGACATGGCTAGCTCAACATTACTCATATTGGGATGCCTTTGTTGGCTCGAGCACTGTGCAGCAAAAACGGGCTCCCAAGCTGTTTTCCGTTGCAATGGCCTCCTGCAACCTTCTGCTGGTGAAAATAGAACTCACGAGGGCTGCATGCAGCCGTCCCAAGCTCCATTTTCACTGGCAGAGGCATCATGAGCCGGTCCTTTGCTGTTTTCAGGACGGCCCCATGGGCCAGACCTATGCTCCTCACAGACCAGATCCAGCCTATGGGCCTTAAGTTTGACACTCTGCTCTAAGCCAATCCTTCCATCAACATTTCATTTCATTTCAATTCAATTCAATTTATTAGATTTGTATGCCGCCCCTCTCCGAAGACTCGGGGCGGCTCACAACAATAATAAAAACAATATTCCAGCGAAAACAAATCTAATATTAAAAAGCACATAAAACCCTATCATTTTTAAAAAAGCAAATAACATATACATACCCAAACATAAATATAAAAAAGCTTGGGGGAAAGGTGTCTCAACTCCCCCATGCCTGGCGGTATAGATGGGTCTTGAGTAATTTACGAAAGACAAGGAGTGTGGGGGCAGTTCTAATCTCCGGGAGGAGTTGATTCCAGAGGGCCGGGGCTGCCACAGAGAAGGCTCTTCCCCTGGGGCCCGCCAAATGACATTGTTTGGTCGACGGGACCCGGAGAAGGCCAACTCTGTGGGACCTTATCGGCCGCTGGGATTCGTGCAGTAGAAGGCAGTTCCGGATGTATTCTGGTCCAATGCCATGTAGGGCTTTATTTCCCCCCCCCCAATTTTTTTTATTAATTTTCATAAAATAGACAAACAGACATACATACATTCAACATAAAAGGTGGGGATATATTTTCCCCGCTTATCTCAAAAGTATAAATTTAAGTACATAAAAAAGAATACATAATTGAATATATAATTGAATGTTAAAAAAAGGATTTGTTAAACTTTTCATTAAAGAAATTTCTTCTCATAATAATTCTTTGTATATAAACTAATTCTAATATATTTCTAAACCAAACTTAATTTTTCTAACGCTATTATAACCAAAACAATTTATACATAATATTCTATTATTTTTTCTTATCTATCCATATATAAACTTTGTTCCATGTTTCATAAAATTTCATATCTTCTTGATCATTTAAGCGTCTTGTCATCATATCCATCTCGGCGCAGTCCAATATTTTTATGATGACTTCTTCTTTGGGGATATCCTCCCCTTTCCAATTTTGCGCATATATAATCCTAGCCGCAGTTAAAATATGTATAATTAAATATAAAATTTCTTTCTTATAGATCTGATTTGTAATTCCTAATAGATAGAATTCCGGGGTAATTTCTATATCTTGCTTTACTATTTCTTTCATTATTTTCTCTATCATGTTCCAATACATTCTGGCTTTGCTACATGTCCACCATTGGTAATAATAAGACCCTATTTCTTTCTTGCATTTCCAACACATCTGAGAAGTTTTGGGGAACATTTTTGCTATCCTATTTGGTGGGAGGTGCCATCTATAAAACATTTTAATTTGATTTTCTTTTAGGGACACTGATTTTGTCATTTTCCAATTATAAGTCCAGACTTTCTCCCATGTATCTATATCTATTTCTTTTCCAATATTTTTGCACCAACTTATCATATTATCTTTTAGGGTCAGGTCTATGTTTTTGTGTGCAATCAAATATTTATAAATTTTCCCTATTGTTTTAGTTTGATTAAGAGTGATTAAATTACTTAGTAGGTTCTTATTCTTGTTAAAAATATAGAGCGTTGTATCTTTCTGATATCTAGATCGGATCTGTGCATAATGCCACCAATCAATTATTGTCCCTTCTTCTTGTAGTTTAATCCTAGATTTTAATTTCATTTAATCGTTTAATAAGTCTTTATATCTTATTATTTTAGTGTCCTTTATAGACTTTGGGTGAATTATTGCTTCTAAGGGGGCAACCCATTCAGGGATAGTTAAAAAATGATTTTTTCTTATATCTTTCCAAACTTCTAATAGGTATTTTCTTAAAGTGTGTCTTTTAAAGTATGAGTGGTTTTTATCCTTATCATACCATATAAAGGTATGCCAACCAAGCATAAGATCATGTCCTTCTAATTTTAATATTCTTTTATCTTCTAAAGTTATCCAATCTCTAATCCACGTTAGGGCCGCTGCCTGATAATATAATTTCCAGTTAGGAAGTGCAAATCTTCCCCTTTCTTTAATATCTTCTAACATATTTATCTTTATTCTTGCTTTTTCCCCTTGCCATAAATTCTTTTTAACAATGTTTGTTAGATTTTTTAAAAAGTTTCTCCCTGGATTTATTGGGATCACCTGAAACAAAAATAAGATTTTAGGCAAAATATTCATCTTGATTGTGGCCACTCTTCCCAAAAAGGATATTTTTAAATTATTCCAAATTTCTAAATCTTTCTTAATTTCCGTCATTAATTTTGTATAATTATCATTTTTTAATGTCATTGTTTTAGCTGTTAACCATATTCCCAAATACTTAACCTTTTTAACTACTTTTATTCCAGAAATGCATTCTAATTTGTTTTCTTGTATTTTACTCATATTTTTTGTTATAAATTGTGTTTTGCTTTTATTTATTTTTTAACCTGCTACCTTTCCATATTGTTCTATTGTCTGGATTAATATTGGGACTGTCGTTATCGGATCTTCAATTATAAAAGTCAGATCATCTGCAAAGGCTTGGACTTTATATGTCTCCTTTCCAACGGTCAGACCTTTTATTTTTGAATTTGCTCTTATTTTAATTAATAGGGTTTCTAAGGGCATAATGAATAATAGAGGTGATATAGGACAGCCTTGGCGAACTCCTTTATTTATTTCAAATGTTTCCAATTGTTCGTTATTTAATATAATTTTTGTTGTTTGTTTTGAATAGATAGCATCTATTAAATTTACGAATTTTGGACCAAATCTCATTTTGTTCAATTGCATTTTTATAAATGTCCAATTGACATTGTCGAAAGCTTTTTGGGCGTCTAGAAACATTAATGATAATGTTTTTCCAGGATGTTGCTCATAATATTCTAATATGTTAATAACCATTCTAAGATTATTTTTAATTTGTCTGCCTGGTAAAAAACCATTCTGGTCTTGATGAATTACCCCATTTATAACCCTTTTTAATCTGTTTGCATATATTGCAGTAAATATCTTATAATCTACGTTTAATAATGATATGGGTCTATAATTTTTAATTTTTCCTGTTGCTGTACCCGATTTATGAATTAAAGTTATTAGAGATTCAGACCAAGATTTAGGGATTTTACCATCAAGTCTACATTCATTAAAAATTTCTAACATATTATTTCTTATTGTCTCATTTTCTATTTTGTACCATTCTGCCGATATGGCATCTGGTCCGGTAGCTTTATTATTTTTCTGTTTTTTAATTATTGTAAGGAGTTCTTCCATTGTTATTGGTCCTTCCATGTTTGCCTGTTGCTCTTCCGTCAATTGTGGTAACTCAGAATGTTCTAAATATTTAAAAACTTCATCTTCACTAATATTTTCTTTTTTATATAATTCTTTAAAAAAGTTATGTACAATATCTGCTTTCCCTTCTGTGTCATATTTTATTAATCCACCTTTATCTTCTAGTTTTTTAATTATTTTCGATTGCTTCTGTTTCCTAAGTTTATATGCGAGCCATCTACCTGGTTTATTAGCATGTTCAAAATTATATTGTTTAGCTCTTTTTATTTTTTCCGCTATTTGATTCTGCTCTATCAATCTAATTTTATGTTTAATTACATCCATTTTTCCTTTCAGTTCTTTATTCTTTATATTTTGTTGTGATAAAAATTCTAATTGTTTTAATTCGTTTATTAATTGTTCATATTTTATTTTATTTTCCTTGTTGTGTTTTGCTGTATAAGATATCGTTAATCCTCTTATGTATGCTTTGGTTGTATCCCATAAATTTTGTGGAGTAGTGTCTAAATTTTTATTAATTTCAAAAAAATATTTTTAATTCTTTCTCAATCCAATCCTTATATTTTTTTTCTTTCAATATACTTCTATTCCAGGGGTCGACAAAGTTGTTCAGAATCTAGGAGCCAGCCAAAAAATTTAGGAGCCAGAATTTTTTTAAAGCAAACTTGGTTTTTAATTTAACAAAAAAAACATTACAAACGTTATAAACAACATTTTACTTTTAAAGATAATAAATATTATATTTTGATATTTTAGATTTTAGGCAACATTCTAGTGTTTTTCACTTTGCGTTTTGTGGCCATGAACATGCCTTGTGATTTTAGAGGGGAGATTTTAGATTTTAGATGGGAGGGGCTTCCGCTTCTCTCCGAAGGCGGGTGAGCGGCCAAGATCGGAGCGTCTGTGTGCGGTGGGGGGGAGTGAAGGGGTTCGAGTAGGACAGTGATGGGCAACCTTTTGAGCTTGGTGTGTCAAAATTCGCCAAAAAACCGAGCATAACTCAGGTGGTGTGTCACCTTGAGAAAAAAACACTCTCACTCTCTCTCACTCTCTTCCTTCCTCTCTCATCTCTCACTCTTTCTTTCTTGCTCGCTCTCTCTCCCTCTCTCTCTTCCTTTCTTTCCTTCTCACTTCCTTCCACTTTTTTCTCTTTCTCTCTTCCTTCCTTCCCCTCTTCCCCTCCCTCTCCCTCTCTCCTACTCTTCTCCTACTCTTCCTCTCCTGCTTTTCTTTCTCCTCCTCCTTCTCTTCCTCCTCCTCTCCTTTTCCTCCTCTTCCTCCTCCTCTCATTTTTCCTCTTCCTCTTCTCCTTTTCTTTCTCCTCCTCCTTCTCTTCCTCCTCCTCTCCTTTTTCTCCTCCTCTTCTTTTTCTCCTACTCTTCCTCTCCTGCTTTTTTTCTCCTCCTCCTCCTCTCCTTTTCCTCCTCTTCCTCCTTTCATTTTTCCTCTTCCTTCTCCTTTTCTTTCTCCTCCTCCTTCTCTTCCTCCTCTCCTTTTGCTCCTCTTCCTCTCCTTTTCTTCCTCCTCTCCTTTTTCTCCTCCTCTTCCTCTCCTGCTTTTCTTTCTCCTCCTCCTCTTCCTCCTCCTCCTTTTTCTCCTCCTCTTCCTCTCCTCTTCCTCCTCTTCCTCCTCTCCTTTTTCTCCTCCTCTTCCTCTCCTTTTCCTCCTCTTCCTCCTCCTCTCCTTTTTCTCCTCCTCTTCATCTCCTCCATTTCCTTCTGGTTCTCCTTCTCCTGCTCTTCCTTCTCCTTCTCCTCTTCCGCTTTCTCCTCCTCTCCTTTTCCTCCTCCTCTTCCTCTCCTTTTCCTCCTCTTCCTCCTCCTCTCATTTTTCCTCTTCCTCTTCTCCTTTATCTCTTCCTTCCTTCCCCTCTTCCTCCCTTTCTCTCTCCCTCTCGTTCACTTTTCTCTCCCTTCCCTCCTTCTTTCCTCTCCTCTTTCCCTCCCTCTTTTTCCCTTCTTTCTCTCCACGTCTCCGGCGGGCAGACGGCTTTGCTAACCGGCACAAGGCTCAAGCCAGCTGCCCGGGAAAGCCCTGTGCCAGCCAGGAAAGCCGGCTTTACGGGAAAGCAGTGCGCTTTTCAAATGTGCAACTCTTTCCTGGGCGGGGGGGGGGCCGCCCGAACAGAGGCGGCGGGGGGGGGGGGGGTTCAAGGGACCAACAGCCGGTCCTTTTCGAGGCTGCGTTGTTGCAGCATCTGAGGCCGCCGCTGCCTCCGCCTCCAGGCGAAGGGATCTCCTCGGTGGGCGGCCTCGGAGGCTGCAACAACGCAGCCCCGAAAAGGACCGGCTGTTGGTCCCTTAAACCTGCCGCTGTCGCCCACTGCGGAGATCCCTTCGCCTGGAGGCGGAGGCGGCGGCCTCAGACGCTGCAACAACGCAGCCCCAAAAAGGACTGGCTGTTGGTCCCTTGAACCCGCCGCCGCCGCCTCTGTTCGGGCGAAGGGATCTCCGCAGTGGGCGGCAGCAGCTTGAAGAGACCAACAGCCGATCCTCATTGAGCTGAGTTTCCTTTGGCTTCCTTCGAGGCAGCAGGTGAGCTTTGCAGTTTTACCTTGAAGGAAGCCAAAGGAAGCTCAGCTCGGGGGCAGGCCTGAAGCAGCCGCCGCCTACTCCGCCCCACGTTTCGGCCGCGCGAAGAAGCAAAAAAGCGGCACTGGAGGGACCAAGACGGTCTGCAGCTGAGCGTCTGGAGGAAGAGGAGGAGGAAAGCCAGGGGGCGGGGAAGAAAGTGGGCCTGCAATTGGCCAATTTCTTGCCTTCAGGGAGAGGAACTGCTGCTGCTCTGCCATAGAGTGCTTTCCTCCCCGCCCCCTGGCTTTCTTCCTTGCCACCGCCAGAAGCTCAGCAGCAGAGTGGAGGGGAGATTCGGGAGCAGCCGCGTGTCACCAAAAATGGCTACGCGTGTCAGTGCTGACACGCGTGTCATAGGTTCGCCATCACTGGAGTAGGAGGCGGAATGGAGGCAAGGGGGGGAGGGAGAGACGCACGCAAGCGCAGGGGACGCTGGGAAAGCAGCTCGCTCCGAGGTTGATGGGCGGAGCTACGGAAGCCAAGATGTACCATTTCTGGGCGTAAACACAAGGCGGGAAAAATATACTGTATACATACAGTACAGCAGGCAACATTTTCTAGGCGCCAGACAACATTTTCTAGGCGCCACTGGCGACCAGGCGCCTGGGTTTGTCGATACCTGTTCTATTCATCCGCCAATTAAAATGTTTTTTATTAATTCTCATATAAACTACTACAGGATTGTGATCCGCCCATGTATTAACATCTATTTCCACCTCTTTTATTTGTTCTGCGGTTATTTTTGGAGCCCATACCATGTCTATTCTTGTCCAGATTTTGTGGGGGTTGGAATAAAAAGTATATTGTCTCTTTTGGGGGTGTCTTTCCCTCCAAATATCATTTAATAATAATTCTACTTTCATTTTTTGGAAAGTGGTGGGTAATAGATTCTTTTTTTTCTTTTTACTCTTCCCCCCCCCCGAGTGATCTAATTGTCTGTTTGTAATAGCATTGAAATCTCCAATTATTAGCATATTTTCAATGTTTAACTCTGTTATTTTTTGATGTAATTTTTTATAAAATGTCATTTGATCTTCATTAGGGGCATAAATAGAAACAATAGCAAGAGGTCTAGATTCAATATTAACTTGGACAATCAAAATTCTACCTTCATCGTCTGTAAATAATTGTTTGGAATTTATAGAATTCTCAACATACATCACTACTCCTCTTTTTTTTTGGTCTGCTAATGCAGCATACATATTTCCAATTTTAGGATTTAATAATAATTTCCGATTACTTTTTTTAATGTGTACTTCTTGTAGTATTACAATTTGAGCCTTTTGGTTTTTAATTTTGGAAAACATTTCTTTTCTTTTCTTTGGTTCATTCAGTCCATTTACATTTACTGAGAAAATTTTTAAGTCTTTCGGTATTGTCATTTGTGATATTTTTTGGTTTCGCGCTGAGGTTATTTTCTTCTAGCGCCTTGGTCCTGCTCTTCTTCTTGCGCAGCTGCCCCCGTAACTTCCTCCTGTTGTACTGTCAGTTCCTTTACTGATTGCTCCAGTTGGCTTATTCCACTATTTTCAAAGAAGTCTCTTGCTTGATCCAGATTTTCCAATTTATATCTTTTAGAGTGCCAGGTTAGTGATAGTCCTTGTGGAATGAGCCAACGAAAAAGTTATATTTTCTTTAATCAAAATTCTGGTTAGGAAATGATAGTCTCTTCTGCTTTCTCTGACACTTCTTGGGACTTGTTTTAATATTTTTATTTCTATTCCTTTATGTTGCAATTTTCCAGTTCTTGCCCGGTGCAGTATATCATCTCTCAAAGTTCTTCTTACAAACTTGATGTGAATCTCTCTCGGAAGGTTGTGGCGACGTATGTAGCTATTTGAAATTCTGAAAACTTTGTCGATTTCTTTCATTATTTCTGTGGGATCCGCCTGGAGGATTCCTCCAATGGTTTCAACCATAGTCATCTTTAAATCTTCATCTTTTTCTTCTATTATGTTTTGAAATCGTAGCCCATACGAAGCACGTTGCATTTCCAAGTGAGTGATTGATTCATCATATCTTCTATATCGCGAGTCAGCTCTGTCCTCAAGATAGTCCATTCTTTTCTCCATTTTGTCAGTCTTTTCTTCAACTATTTTTACTCGATCCTCACTCTCTTTCAGAGTTTGTTGAATCTCCTTCATCTGCGCCTTCATTTCTCCCGTGTCTGCTTTTAGTTCAACCATCTCTGTTTTGAATTTAGCCATCTCTGTTTTTATAGCTTCTCTTTGTTGGGTTGCGTCGTCTTTTATGGCTTCTCTTTGTTGGGTTGCATCATCTTGTGATTTAAGCATAAAGTCCTTCATTGCATTCAAAGTCTCTTGTATTGTTGTGAGAGTGGGCTGTTGTGGTTTCTCTTTCTCCTTCTCCTTAGTAAACATGGTTACAGATAAAGTCTGGTGTGCCGGAGAGGGGTGAGGTGATCCTTGGGTTGATGAGGCTGCAGTTGCTGTTTGCTTTTTGACTGTTTTAGTATGGGTTGAAGTACTCGACATTTTCAAATTTACAATTATTATTGTTTTATATTTAGTGAAAAGGAAAGAATCACTATAAATTCCAAACCTGTTCAATTAATTTTTCAACAAATTTCCCTTGAAACATCACAATAAAATTTAACTAATAATATAGCAAAAATATCAGTAAAATTGTTAGCAAATATCACAGTAAATTATCTTATTACCTTAAATTGACAAGACCAAAAGGAGAGAAGACAAATAAAACGATTTGAAAGAGAAAGAAGAAGGAGAGATTCAGCACAAGGAGAAAAAATAATAATGAGAGAAGAAAAATAGAAAAATAGCTGTATAACTAAGAGGAAAAAAGGAAAAGGGAAAATAAAGAGAAAGCAGTCTCTGGAAGAAAAGGAGGTTTTAATTTCACTAAAGTAGAGCAGGAAACCAAGGGTTGTTAGCAGTGCATATGTTCTAGGTTAATTTTCTTTTAGAAAGAACAAAAGGAAAAAAGAAAAGGAAAGAAGAGTTAGGAATTAGCGCTGTAAAATTTAGAGAGCAGAATACAAATATTATATACTTATATTCTTCTTATAAGTAAAGTAATCCTTGTTGATTGAAGATCTAGTCAATTTTCCAGAAAGATTTTAGTATGTATTTAAAAAGGTCCCGTTGGTCAAGAATGAAAGCTGAATCTTCTTAAAATTTATAGTCCCGATTCTTCAATTAATTTCAAGTCAGTTGCCAAATTTTTAAGATGGAGTCAGTCTATCTTTCACAGCCTAAAACAATGTGAACAGTCTCTCCGCTGCAGATCCGACAAAATCGCCAATAATCCAAACATAGCAATCCAAATAAAGACAATCCAGACAATCCAGAAAAAAGAGGAGTATTCCTTGTCTTATTGTATCAATTCGTTTTACTTTCCATTGGTTTTAAAATTGCAGGTTTATTTCATCTTCTTTTTAAAAAGTAATTTTAGTAATTAAGTCAGAAGCAGTTGTAATCCCTCCGCTGATAAAATTAGAGCCCGGGATTCATTGTTTCATATTTAGCAAAAATTTAGTTCCAAAATTTATTAGGTGGTATTTCACTTTAAATGTATTTAGGCTTTTATAATCTCATTTCGAATATTTTGTAAGTAATTTTCTCTAATTTTAAACGTTCAAAAGTTCAAGTTTAAATTCAAAGCGAGGAGTAAAAGTGAAGAAAAATAGATCCAGCTGTTGATTCGCGCTTGGATACGAATTTTTAAATAACTTTCTCTTTTGCCTTGTTTTGAAATACTTTTACTTTCAACTTTCTTTTAACTCCGATCTTCTTATTTTAACATGGAACGTAAAAAAAAAAGGATTACCTTGGTTTTGCCTTGCGTTTGTTTATTCCTTTTTCACTTCAAGAGGATTTAAAATCTTTACTTTTGCTGAGCTTTTCTTGCTTCCCGATGGTTTGGGGGGAACGCAATGGCCGTATCCTCTTGGATGGAGGATCGGTTCTCCTCACTCCAGAGCTGTAGGGCAGACCGCTGCCTCCGGAGCTTCGGCGACAGCTCCTCGGACAGAGGGAAGCTCCCTGTTCTAGGATCGAGCCATCCGGACTCGATCCGATCGCAATCTGCGACCTCTAGAGAGGTGAAAGGAGTCTCGGGGCAGAGCCCTGCCCGGGAGACTCCGCTGCGGTCCCGAGCCAGACCGGAAGTCTCCGCCATGTAGGGCTTTAAAAGTCATAACCAACACTTTGAATTGTGACCGGAAACTGATCGGCAGCCAATGCAGGCCATGGAGTGTTGCAGAAATGTGGGCGAATCTAGGAAGTCCCACGATGGCTCTCGTGGCCGCGTTCTGCACGATCTGAAGTTTCCGAACACTTTTCAGAGGTATCCCCATGTAGAGAGCGTTGCAGTAATCGAACCTTGAGGTGATGAGGGCATGAGCGACTGTGAGCAGTGACTCCCTGTCCAAATAGGGCTGGAACTGGTGCACCAGGCGGACCTGGGCAAACGCCCTCCTCGCCACAACCGAAAGATGATATTCCAATGACCCCTAAAGCTTTCTTTCTTCCAGCATTCCTTCCCTCATACGTTTTCTTATTTTTTCAATAGCTTTCCAACTACAGGAAGTCCTTGGAGTTATGACCATAATTGAGCCCAAAATTTATAGTGCTAAGTGAGACATTTAAGTGCATTCACATTATTTTAAATTCTCTCCATTTTCTCTAATGTTATTAGAGAATATTTCAAGTTTTACTTTGTTAAGAGGAGAATGAATTGTTTCCTATTTTCCCCAAAGACCTAAAATTATGTCTCAAATGAAACCGGAAAGTAAAAAAATAATAATCAAGTACTAAAAGCAAAATATATCAAATACCATACCTGTATGTATTCTCACATGATTCTTATAGTTAGTTGCACTAGCAAATGCCCTTCCACATCCTGGCTCTGTACAATAATACGGTCTTTCTCCTGTATGTGTCCTGATATGAACTTTTCTGATGTTAGATGTTGTGAACGACCTACCACATCCTTCAAACGGACACTTGAAAGGTCTTTCACCTAAAATAAATTGAGATAAACAAATTAGAATACTTTTTAAATAGCATATTAATTTATTTATATACATTTGGTATTAAATATGTTAATAAACAAATCTCTCCACCTTCTTTCTTCACTATTTTGAATAAAATATATTATAATTTTCTGGTACAAATAAATTTCTAATGCTGCCTTGTACAAAATTGTGAGCTCTAAAATATGGTAAAGAAACATCACTGAATTCACCTTTTGCTTCATTTGTTTTATATTTATTTTTGGTGAACGAACTGTTTGGATGCTCAGGCATTAATATTTAATATTTTCATCTTTTTTTCTTTAACAATTCATCTCAGTGAATCATGCCTAAAGTTTGGGAAAATTTTGTAGACTCAATACCATTAGTATCTTAAGTCAAAGATACAGCTAGAGAAACATCTATAAACAAACAGGGTAATATTTACATATATTTTGTGTTGGTATATGACTGTAATAAAGGTTGAAAATGTACATGTTTTATTCTTCTCATATCCCTGAAGGTTAAAATGCCAATATACACATAGTGGGTAAGAGCTACTACAGTATGAGCTACTCATACAGCATATGAATAATTCACAAAAACAATAAAAAACTAAATGAAAGGCTAAATATTTTAAAATACAAATGAGACAGGATGGAAGAAAACCTGGAGGCAAAGATTTTTAATGTTACTATGTACTTTTTGTTATTATGTATTGTGTATAGAGTCTGGTTTAACTGCTACTGGCAAGTTTGCCTTTTCAGTTACTCCTTAAATTAAAAGGAAAATTCCTTAGAAATAGACCATAATCCAGAACATTAAATTTGTTCTGAACCTTCTAAATTTGATTGTGCATTCCCAATCAAATACTGAACTTTGGACACATATTAGTAATATAGGTTTTTTTACACAAAGTTTATGTGTCATTAAAATGTTAAAAATGGTGTCAGACAGCATGAAAAACTGCTACTTGAGAAAGAAAGGGTATATTTTGTTAGTGACATGTTTGTTCTCTGGATTGTAGCACTGACTGTGTTTAAACAAATGGGTATCGATTAACCATCTGTAAATAGATCACCTAATGAAGAAAAAAATTATGTTTTCCCCATTTTAACTTAAATACCACTACCATAAATATGTCTGTACTGATCAGTACTTAAGTCCCTACAACAAAGGTTATATTGCTAGCATACCCTTATGCTGCTGTGCGACTTTATCAAGTGCTTTTGCTAAGAACTGTCGAGTCTCTGTATACTGTCAGGCCACAGAAAGAAGCCTAAGAGGGATGGGTGAAAGCACATTTTTTATAATTCAATGTATCATTGAATATTATTGAGATATTTATTAGTTCCCCCCACTACCATTATAAAATATCAGATAGGAAAAAGCCTTCAAATTACTTCCATGAAACACAAGTGTTGGCTTCCTCCTAGAAAAAAAACTGCATTTTTTTTTGTTTAAAAAGCCTGCCAGTTTTCTGCCAGAAAGACGTATGTTTTGAAGTGTGTTTACTACAATATTACATTGCCATAGTTTCCATAACCTTTCATGATGCTGTATATCTTATTGTTACGAGGGAGAAAAGAGCTGAACTGTGCTAAGACACACCCAAAAACAGTTTTTCTTTAAAGGCAGTCTTTAGTTTAAACAGAAGGAATGGAATGTCTGTAAGAATGTTACACAACCTGTTTTTAATCTCTCTTTTTTTTAGGGCAAGCGATAAGGATATGATTATTTTAGAAATTGGACTTTTAACAGGGAAACAAATTTATAGTTTCATAGATTCCTCCAGTGTAGATTTCAGTCTATGTATTGCAATGTAAAGCTGAATTTATGCGAAGTCTGTCTTCCTTGTAAAGACATTTAAAGCTGAAAAATAGAGGAGAAAAATAGGATGTTGAGCTCTACCTTGGGAGCTAATTTGGCACAAGGCTAGAAACCTGGAGACTTGGGAGTTCTAGTCCCACCTTAGGCAAGAAAGCTAACTAAAAGACCTAGAAACACACAAAGTAATAACCAAAAAGCCAACATGATCAAAAACAGATCATATCAGACTAATCTTATTGCATTCTTTGAAAAAGTGACAAAATTAGTGGAAGAGAGGAATGCTGTTGATATAATTTACTTGGATTTCAGTAAGGCATTTGATAAAGTGGACCATAACCTACTCCTAGATAAAAGGGTCATTCTTTGTCAAGTGGACCAGGTGAAATTGAAGCCTTATTTGAAAAGAAACCATCACAAAACATACATGATAGAAAAAAATGTGTTCTTTCTAATGATTGAGTGATGAAACAGAACTCTCTGTTTTCTCACCTTCAATCACCTTCATTTTTATTTCATTAGAAAAAGCACATTTTTTTCTATTATATATGTTGTTTTTTGTAATGGTTTCTTTTCAAATAAGGCTGCAAAAATCAGTCAAGTGGACACCTGGTCCACTTGACAAAGAATGACCCAAAATAGAAAAATGTGGGTTAGACAACATCACCACCAAATGGATTTGTAACTGGCTGACCAATTGCACTCAATGTGTAGTCCTCAATAGAATGGCATCTACATGGTGGGTAGTATGCACTGGGATACCAAGGTTCTGTTTTAGGCCCAGTACTCTTCAACATCTTCATAAATGATTTGGATAAGGGGATAGGTGGGGAACTTATAAAATTTGCAGACAACACCAACCTAGCAGGAATAGCCAACACTCAGAAGATAGGTTTCAGATATAGAAGGATCTTGACAAACTTGAACATTGGACGCTATCTAACAAAATGAAATTCAATGGTGAAAAAAATAAGGTACTACATTTAAGCAAAGAAAAAAATGCACAGGTACAGCATATGAGGTAACTTCGCTCAATAGTAGTAATTTTGGAATCCTAGTGGACAACCATTTAAAAATGAGCCAGCAGTATGCAGCAGCTGTCAAAAAAGCCAACACAGTTCTAGCCTGCATAAACAGAGAGATATAATCAAGATCACGTGGAAGTGTTAATACTAGTTTATAATGCCTTGGTAAGACCACACCTGGTACTGCATTCAGTTTTGGTCACCGTGATGTAAAGAAGAACTTGAGATTCTAGAAAGAGTTCAGAGAAGAGCAACAAAGATGATTAGGGAACTAAAGGCTAAAATATATGAAGAATGGTTACAGGAACTGGGTATGTCTAATTTAATGAAAAAAAGGACCAGGGGTGACATGATAGCAGTGTTCTAATATCTTAGGGGCTGCCACAAGGAAGAGGGAGTCAAGCCATTCGCCAAAGCACCTGAGGGCAGGGACAAGAAGCAATGGGTGGAAAATAATCAAGGAGAAGCAACCTAGAACTAAGGATAAATTTCTGACAGTTAGTACAATTAATCAGTGGAACAATTTGCCTCTAGAAGTTGTGAATGCTCCAACACTGAAAGTTTTAAGAAGATGTTGCATAACCATTTGTCTAAAGTGGTGTAAGGTTTCCTGCCTAGGCAGGGGATGGACTAGAAGACCTCCAAGGTCTCTTCCAACTCTGGTATTCTGTTAATAAAATTGTGCAGAATCAAATGTGCAGTTTTTGGATAATTTTAAGTCAGGTCCCTATGGCATAAACTGCAAGGTCTTCTATGTGGGACTGTTTATGAAGATTATGCAAACATATTCATTGGTAAAAATACAACAGTTAGCAAGCCTAAGCTGTCAACCTTAGCCATACATGATCAATATTTAAAGAGTTTCATTTTTTTTCATTTTGTTTCTAGGTTTAACTGATTTGTGAATGGAAGTGGACTTTAGTCTGGTATTTCCAACTGCAAACATTCTACCAAATGCATGCAGAATTTTAGGTGGCTGGTAAAAGAAAAAGCATATTATTTTAACTAAGAAAGAGTATGATTGTTATTGCTGCCACTGAATATTACTAAACAGTTACATTATCATTATTTTATTCTAGATCTAGGATGCCTTTACATGATTAAATTGCTGAATTTTGCTGGAATTTAAGAGTGCTTATTGGTAGCAACAAAGTTTCTAAGTTATGTAGAAAGCAAAGATACTTTATTTTATATAAAGTGAATCAAGGTATTATGAAATTCAAGTTTTGATTTTAAGTTTCAAAATGTTCAAAGTAATTTACAGCTAAGGCCTCTATTTGTTTATTTCATTGTAATAATTTCTGAATTAAATAGAACTTATCCTAAATAGATGCAGTAAAACAATACATTTGAAGCTTTAGGCTTTAGAACTAACTGGTTAAAGGTAGATGAGCTTAAAAAATACTTTATGATATCCAAATATGCTATTATAAAAATTAAAGTTGTACTATATGCAAAATACCTGTATGGGTTCTTATATGTTTTTGCAGGTCTCCTGAAGTCTTGAATGATTTTGTGCAGTTTTCTTCTGAACATCTGTAAGGCTTCTCTCCAGTATGAGTTCGGACATGACTTTTTAATCCATAACCTTGACAAAAATGGAATGATTTAAAATCTTTTATTCCATCTATCTATAATTTTCTATGAAATGCAATGATCTGCATGTTTTTTTTTCACACCACTAAAGTAGTAAGCCTGCATTACTTATAAATCTTTAATTAAAATTTCCACTTAAAAAGAATTAACCACCTACCTGTTGCAAATGCTTTTCCACAACCTGGATGGTCACACTGATATGGCCGATCTCCTGTGTGTGATCTTTCATGTACCTGTTGAAATACAGAAATCATATATTTTGTAATATGACTGTATATACAGAATGTAAAGAAAGTAAAAGAAAAAGTCAACTTGCCCATGCTGGCCAAAATGAATTAGAAAGGCCATATTACAATTTGAATTATGTCCTAGAACAGTTTTGGCGAACCTATGGCATGGGTGCCACAGGTGGCACGCAGAGCCATATCTGCTAGCACAAGAGCAGTTGCCCTAGCTTAGCTCCAACGTGCATGTGTATGCCAGGCAGCTGATTTTTGGCTCACACAGAGGCTCTGGGAAGGCGTTTTTGGCTTCTAGAGAGCCTCCGGGGGGATGGGGGAAGGTGTTTTTAACCCCCCCCCCCCGGCTCCAGTGGAGCTTGGGGACGGCAAAACATGAGCCTACTGGGCCCAGCAGAAGTTGGGAAATAGGCCATTCCCGGCCTCCAGAGGGCCTCCGGGAGGCAGAGGAAGCTGTTTTCACCCTACTCAGGCATTGAATTGTGGGCACTCCTACATATGTGATAGCACATGCCCACACCCTTTTGGCACCTGAGGAAAAAAAGGTTCACCATCACTGTCCTAGAAGGTTCAAAAAATTGTTTCCATCACGTGTATACATAGCATATTTAACAGTTTGTAAAAACAATGTCATTCTTATAGCAATACTTTTAACACCTTCCGGTGGTTAAAACTTTTTGAAAGGAAAGTTTAAAGCACAGAAGCAGTGTTTCCTCATTTATCTAAATTGACAAAATATATCTCTTAGAGTATTAGAGGAATTCTATGATTAGAATGCCTGATTATTGCTCAAGACCTCCCTGTAAACAACATTCCTGGTTTTACTGTCTAACTGGAGGATGACCAGGCTGTCAGGTGAACTGACTCTGGAGCATGCCACATAGAACTGGCCATGGGAGAAACAGGCAGCTTCCCTTACTTGTGTTTTTCTAATCCCATCTGTAAATCTTTTCCTGCATTTTTTGTCTCGTTTCCCTTTAACTGATGTTACAGTAGAAGGAACAGATTCGTTTGACTGAGGAGGAAACTTAGGGTGTGTGTGTGTCTGTCTTTGCCTACCAGCATCCATCGGTATTCATCTGGCTAATGTCCTGTTAGTGTCTGAGAGAGTTGAGGGGTGTTTGGAAACAGTATTTGCTGGGTGAGCAAGGAAGGAGACAGGAAGGAGCCAGGGCGTCATTTAGCTCAACTGTTCATTTGGCTCACATTCTTTTCAAATGGGGAGGGGGAGTAAAACTCCTTAGTATCAGAGCTTGTTAATAATAATATAAGAAATACTCATGCTCCAATGGTCATTTTGAAAAATTATTTCTTAGTGAGCCCGCAGAAGCCAAGAGGAACATATGTGGCAAATTTCAAGTTGGAGTTTTTTTGTTCTGGAGATTTCATGATTAATGCATGAGTGGGTTTTGCTTTTTTATATATATATATATATATATCCATCCATCCATCCATACATACATACATACATGCATGCAAATATCGT
Organism: Erythrolamprus reginae; assembly: GCF_031021105.1. Classification (NCBI taxonomy): domain Eukaryota; kingdom Metazoa; phylum Chordata; class Lepidosauria; order Squamata; family Dipsadidae; genus Erythrolamprus; species Erythrolamprus reginae. The sequence goes on from NC_091950.1 coordinate 121,993,066, forward strand.
GTTTCCCAGAAAACAAGACATCCCCTCCAAAAAAAATATTTAAGTACATGTGCAGTCAGTCTCCACTATTTCCTCTGGTTAGGGTTGGGGAGACATAGCTGGTAATCATGCACCCCAAAATAATAAGACCTCCCCAAAAATGAGGCCAAGCGCTTATTTCAGTGTTTTAAAAAATATAAGGCGGGATCTTATTTTTGGGGAAACATGGCATATATATATGGCATATATATATATATGCCATGTTTCCCCAAAAATAAGATCCCGCCTTATATTTTTTAAAACACTGAAATAAGCGCTTGGCCTCATTTTTTGGGAGGTCTTATTATTTTGGGGTGCATGATTACCAGCTATGTCTCCCCAACCCTAACCAGAGGAAATAGTGGAGACTGACTGCACATGTACTTAAATATTTTTTTGGAGGGGATGTCTTGTTTTCTGGGAAACACGATATTTGCATGTATGTATGTATGTATGTATGGATGGATGGATGGATGGATGGATGGATGGATGTGATATGTGCATATTATAATATATATTATAACCTTATATTAAAATATAATACACATTTGATATTTTTGATTTGAACTGTAGCCCATTCTCCATAGCACTAGGAAATTAAACTGATGTTAGCAGTATTACTAGTAGTTTTACTAGCAATATTACTAGTAGTTTTATTTATTAAATGTTTATAACTAAGCACTTAGAATTATAAAAATATATGTAGCATCCCTCTAAAAAAAGGTAAGATTTAAACTATCATCTGTCAGATGTTGACTGCATTTCTATCATTTTCAGATTTAATTGCAAAGAACAGCTGGAAGGTTTTAATGGTTTTTCAACAATAACCTTAAGGTGATGAGCAGTAGTGTACAATTTTCCACAGCCATCATAGTCACAGCGAAAAGCCTTATCTCCAGTTGACTGAGACTTTGTTACTCTTGTGCCATGGCTCTGCAAGACAATCTAAGTGGGGAGAAATGACAATATTAACATTCAGGTCATATCTAAATTCTAGAAAAGGACCTGCGTTAAAAAACAAGAATCCTTTAAAATGGTACAATTCAAAATGCTTCCTACATCTTTTGGCACCATAATATCAGTATTTTCCTAAAGATTTATTCATCATCAATTTGAAGATATTTTTTTTATTACATAAAGGCGCATTCAATCAGACAGCATTTGTTAGGTATTTACAGCATTAGTTTTGAAGGGGAGAAAGTGCTTTGGAAAATACAGGGCCCTCACATAGCATCATTAAAAGTGCATTATTTTTAAAAAAGGCTTTTTCAACCCACACCTACTCTTCAAGTCTGAAGCTCTACCCAACCCTCAAAGTGAATTGCCAATCAATGCTATTTTGGACTAGTCTGATTTGCTTTTGATAGTCTTATAAAGAACAATTCCAGGCAGTTTATCAAAACATGGTGTTTTTTTAAACTAAAATGTATTTATGTTAATAAAATTATATATAAAAAGAAACTCTTTTGTCTTGAAGGCAATTACTATGGAGGCCAACAGATCAGGAAATCGTTCTAAACAGGTGGTGGCATAAGAAAATTTTAAAAATTGCTTACTGTTCTCAGCTCTTATTACCTCCCAAAAATCAGCTGCTCCTTCCAGGAGGTTCTCAAAGCAGCCAACTCTTGTTCAAGGAGAGAGCCTTGGTACCAAACTTTATAGGCGTTATAATTTAAATTAACATTTGGAACTGTATCCAGAAGACAAATGATAACTAATGCAAGGCCCACAAAATGAATCTATAATATGATCACAGCAACACATTCCATTTAATATAGCATACTAACAGGTATAAAGATTATGTGATTTGTTTTTACCTGTATACCTTTTTGTAAATTGAATGTACCGTATTTTTCGGACTATAAGACACACTTTTTTATTTCCCAAAAGGGAATGAAAATGTCTGTACTTCTTATAGACCTAATATTGCTGAAGCCCCAGCTACCTGCCGGTCATTTTTTTTGGCCTCCGCACACCCTGTTTTTAGGCCTTTTGGGGAGGGGGGGTGTTGTTCAGCCCACTTTTGAGGCTTTTTGGCCTTTTTGAGGCTTTTTTCAGCCCACTTTTGAGGCTTTTTTCAGCCCATTTTGAGGCTTTTTTTCACCCCATTTTTTAAAAGCAGGTTGAAAAAATCCTCAAAAACAGTCTGAAAAAATCCCCCAAAATGGGCTGCAAAAGCCACAGAAATGGGTTGAAAACGCTACAGAAATGGGCCACAAAAAGCCTTGGAAATGCCCCCCACCCCCCAAAGGGCCAAAATTGCCTTGAAAATGAGACGAAAAAAGGTTGGAAAAGGAAACTGTAGAAACTGTGCAATGCTCTGGGAAAGCCCACTTGTAGTCTTTTTCATCTTGCAATAGAGAGGAGAGATTATTCTCAGATGAAATTTATTTATATCCATCTCAACCTTTTTCTGTAGTGAATGGACAATATGATTTAACAGTACAAGGAAATGCATTATGTATATTCTATACTTAGTATAATACATTTCTTTATATGGTCAAGAATAGAATATTCATAATAAATTATTTTTATAATGAGCAGGTCCCTTGGTGAACTAAAGTAAGGATTTATTTTTATTATAGTTTTTAAAAAACCAGAGGACAAATTATATTATTATGTACCTGCATTTTTTTATCTTGTTCATTGTCACCTATCATCCCAGTGCTACTAACGCTGTCACTTCCATCAATAGACACCTGCAAAAAAAATTTAAAGAATAACCTTAAAATTTTCTTTGTGTTTGTTCACTTTCACAAAATGTTATTCTGTATGAACTCTTCATTAACCTAATCAAATAGTCTTACACAATAAATTAAATAGAAGATTTCCCATGGGTGTTTTAAGTAACAATTACGACACCCAAATTACAATTGACTTAGGGGCTACAGCGTACACAACTGCAATTGAAGGCACTAAAATTAATTATACTATATCTATGCAAACAAAGGCCAAGAATATCTTAAATATGCCTGGTAAATTTCTTAATATTAGTTTGAGTGCAGACATATTCATTCTGTTTATAGAACAGTCTTTCCTCAAATGGAAAGTTTGTCGGGGGGTGGGGGGGAGAAGATACAATTTATTGTCTAAGAATTCCATAATTCTCTACAATAGGAGCCAATACATATTTTCTTGTAGGAGTAGGAATTCCTAATGAAGATAATTCTGCCCCAGAGGGGAAAAAAATTCTAGCATACCTCTGTTAAAATTCCTAAACCCTTGTTATTTGTTATTAAAATCAGCTTTTAAAATGTAATTATTTTAACATTCTTATCTCCAAGGAATTATGTTATAGAACTGATTTATTGACATTAAAATACAGTGATACCTCGTCTTACAAACTTAATTGGTTCCAGGACGAGGTTCTTAAGGTGAAAAGTTTGTAAGACGAAACTATGTTTCCCATAGGAATCAATGGAAAAGCGATTAATGCGTGCAAGCCCAAAACTCACCCCTTTTGTCAGCCGGCGTCCCCGTTTTTGCGCTGCTGGGATTCCCCTGAGGCTTCCCTCCATGGGAGGGACTTCTGTGTTTTTGTGATGCTGAAAGGGAATCCCAGCAGGGGAATCCCAGCATCGCAAAAACGAGCGCTTCGCTGGCAACGGAAGTCCGGAGGTGGGGTTTCTCAGCGAGGGGAGCATCAGTGAAATTGCAGCATTGCAAAAACACTGAAGTCCTCGAAAGCCCAACTCCAGGCTTCTGTGTTTTTGCGATGCTGCGATTTCACTGATGCTCCCCTCGCTGGGAAACTTTCTGTCCAGAGGTGGGGTTTCCCATGGAGGGGAGCCTCAGGGGAATCCCAGGAGCGCAAAAACAGGTGCTTTGCTGGCAACAGAAGTCAGGAGGCGGGGATTCCCAGTGGCGGGGGTGGGTTTGTAAGGTGAAAATAGTTTGTAAGAAGAGGCAAAAAAATCTTAAACCCCAGGTTTGTATCTCGAAAAGTTTGTATGACGAGGCGTTTGTAAGACGAGGTATCACTGTATATTATGAGCTGTGATGGCACAGTGGTTAAAATGCAGTACTGCAGACTATTCTGCCGATTGCCTGCAGTTTGAAAGTTCAAGTCTCGGTGGCTTGAAGTTGACCCATCCTTCTGAGGTCAGTAAAATGAGGACTTGGATTGCTGGGGGCAATTTGCTGACCCTGTAAACCGCTTAGAGAGAGTTAAAAAACACTGTGAAGCTGTATATAAGTCTTAAGTTGTATTGCTATTATTAATTTTCCTCACGGGTAATTTATGATAAGAATTATTTTCTCAAGATCTTTTTTGTTTGCTCCAAATATAAAATATAAAAACTGGATATGCTATATTTCTATTAATCATTTAATATCTGGTATATCCATTATGTCTGCATTGCGTTGATTGTAATTCTAATGGTTTGCTGTACTCCTCTCTAGTCTTTTTTACTGTTAACAACCTCCATTTAAACTCTTTCTGAATATCAATTCTATTATACGTACAGTACATTTAAGTACAGCCACTTTGGTTTAAATAACAGTATTCACATATTGCACAGGATTTCCTTAAATATGTTTTATTGAATAAGCTAAAATTATGAGTTCACACAACATGCTAAACCATAAACAAGCATATATGAGCCTGACTGTTGGCTACTGCCCTATCTATTACATTGTATTTAAATTGCAATATAATTCACTTTGATTTTATCATCTTTACCAATATAAATTATATGTAGTTGTAGAGCAAAGTACCTTGGCTGCATATTGTTCCAGAGCAGTTATGGTATCTGGGTCAATAGTAGCATCTCCTGTGTGAAGACCTGCCACTGTGCCATCTGCCTGAATAGCTAATATGGTGTCCGATTGTGGCACTTGTACTGTATGGTGAATGTAAGCAGTGGTTCCATCTTCTAGTTGTACTGCTTGCAGGGCACTCTGGTCGTAACTGTCTGATAAATTATTTAAGATGAATATTAAGACAATAGATTATCTATCTATCTATCTATCTATCTATCTATCTATCTATCTATCTATCTATCTATCTATCATAAAAGGAAGGGCATAATTAAGAACGCCATCCTATTATAAATTCTCTGTTTTATTCATTATGGAATGGAATATGAATATAATGTTTAAATGTCATTAGATCTATCAGTTCCACAGATATATTCAGCAGCTTATATAGACAGCCCATAATATCTTTAGCTACCCTGACAGGCAAGTAACCTAAAATCTGCATGCTCTTACAAACTCACTTGTCTAAATTTCTAATGGTTAATCACCTATGAATAAAATCCTGGAGATCTGGAATACTTTTTTAAAGTAGGGAATTTTAAGGTCATTGTTAAAATGAAGAATACAGTATATCAACTGATATTTAAAACAAGAATATGTGTATGAATTTATTCATAGAAGGTTTAGAAGTTAATATCCAGGATTTAGAGGGCTACATCTTATTACCCGTTACATATTTATGCATCAGTAATTTTGTACATTAGTCAAATAGCTTTTTTTGCTTCAATCTCAGAATAAATTTGAGAGCATAGGTATGATGCCACATGGATTAATAGAAAAAGTTATTTGGAATGTCCATGGGTGCATTTGTCTCACTTCATTAAATAAAATTCACCCTCAAAGAATTATCAATTGGTAAATAAATGTTCCAAATTGCATTCCACCTTTAAATCCAGATGAATGCATCGACCTACTACAGAATAAACCGAGTTGTACAATGAAGTAAAAAAATGGATTGTTATTGAATTCCAAAGATTTTACAAAACAAAATAAATTTCTTGTTTTACGGTATAAGTACAATTTGAAATATATTGTATGTGATTAGTAAAAAATACATTGTTTTGTATTTTACATCAGCAAAATGTCATCAAGGTTGGAAAATGTTGAAAAAAATAGCCCAGGTAATTTTGTTTGATGCCATTCTATAATCTATAACAGAGGTCCCCAAACTTGGCAACTTTAAGACTTGTGGACTTCAACTCCCAGAATTCTCCAGCCACCCTTGATCTATAATATGCTCTCTCTGGAAATACAGTGTTCCCTCGATTTCCGCGGGGGATGCGAGACCGCCCGTGAAAGTCAAATTTCCGCAAAGTAGAGATTCGGAAGTAAATACACCATTTTTGGCTATGGACAGTATCACAAGCCATCCCTTAACACTTTAAACCCCTAAATTACCATTTCCCATTCCCTTAACAACCATTTACTCATCATTATTACTGGTACTCACCACTTAATAGTGATCATGATATTTATAAACATAATTATTTATTAACAATAGTTAATTTTTTTGTTATTTATTTGCAAAAATTATTAGTTTGACAATCATGTATGATGTCATCGGACGGAAAAAACCGTGGTATAGGAAAAAAACCGTGAAGTATTTTTTAATTAATATTTTTTGAAAAACTGTGGTATAGGCTATTCGTGAAGTTCGAACCCGCGAAAATCGAGGGAACACTGTATGGGAATTAAGATTGAAATCACAAAGACAGTAAGTGAAAAATACTTTCCACAAATGAAAGAATATGCTAACTTTGGGGCGTTTCTATAAAAAAATGTATTGATGTAAGGCAAATCTTGAATAATACATTTCATAAATTGAAGAGAAATAGAGATAATCTTACTGGAAAGTCAACAATATATTGACATATAATTTACCTTTTGAAGTGTGATGTATAAAGGCTGTTGTCCCATCTTCAAGCTGAACTGCCTGCCCATCTTCTAAATGAAGATTATCTCCTATATCAAAAAAATGAAAAATACCATTTCAAAGATGCAATATCCTATCATTACAAATGTTCAAGTCCTTATTTTAATATTTTAACTTGCACTAGAAAATATATTAATAACGAACTTCAATACTCAAACAATTATATTTATGCAGTGTTAAAATAACAAAGTGTTATAATTAATTTTATCATGAAGTCAATAGATAGAAATTTATATTTAATAAAATATACTTACTACTTTTAGACATGGGAACATGTTGGACATAGGCAGCTGAGCCATCTTCCAGCTGTATCACCTGGCCATCCATTAATTTGCCATCTGAAATAGAAGTACATATTGAACACTGAATAGCCCATCATCTCCATCAAGAGAAACAAGCTGCAAAAAAAAAAAGGCTACACTGCAAATTTAACCCTGGAATGCAGAAATATTTTCCATAGGTCATTCTCCAAACTCAGCGTCCAGCATCTGGATTGTATATATGTTATATTTCTTGCTGCACTGGAATTACTGTATACAAAAAAATGCCCTCAAGTTGCTTATCTCCAAGTTGAATCAGATCACCTGTTGAGTGGCTGAGAAGCTGAATTCATATGACTGTCCTCTCACTTTCCCAGACAGATTATTAAAAAAGAGATCATATGGACTGGAAGACATCCTGGAAATAATAGCATTCATATTTTCTGCTGATTTTGGATTAATGTTCATAATACAGCCAAGAAAGATGATCCTTACATTAATGTTAATTCTATGTTGACTTTCTTTCATTCTTTTATTCAAATAAAACAACTAGGGGAATAAGTGTATCTATATAAAGTATATGTGTGTAAAAATCAGAGGATACTTATTTCTTTAGTTTACTTTTCCCTTTTTTCAACCAAAGAAGCAATTCAAATTCATTTTCAGAATAAACATTGGGATGCTGTTCACATATATGTTACATATATGTTCACATATATATTACATTTTAAACTATGTTATTTTTAAATAAAATGGCTACAAAAGTTTAATATTTAAATGGCTAAAAAGGAACAATTTTTATTCTAAGTCTCCAAAGGTCCCTCAATATATGATTATGCCAGCAGGCCTGAAGACCCAAGATCATGTAAACTAGTGAGATGGCTTCATTAATATGAACATCCTATGTTTATTATTCCTGGTTTTTAATGTTTTTAAAATTTGTTGATGATGATTTTTGATGTTTATTCTTTTAGTTTTGTTTAAGCCTTGTATGCTGACCAGAATCATTTGCTTGTGAGACGAGCAACCAATCAGCTATTAGCTAATAGCAACCTATTAGCTAATTCTGAACACACACAGAGGATCTGCTGATTCTGAATTAATGAATATAGTCCTAATTGTTTCAGCCAAGCTTCTATTAATATTCGTAACAAATACAATAACTTTGTAACGGTCACAGCATGAAAGAATATATTCCTGAGATTATTTTTATTATATAAATTGCTATAAGGCTCTTCTAGATATACCTTTTGAATTGTGTTGTATGTAGGCAGTGGATCCATCAGAAAGAGTAACTGCTTGTAAACTCACTCCTTCCATATTGTCCAAGTTGTCTCCATCTACAACAATAAAAAACCACTGATAAGTGCATTTGCAGCATGAATTACTAACACATTTTAACCTTAGAGATAATTTCTGAGTGAATTTTGAAACTCTCAGTACCAATGTATGTTTTATTTTTAAGTTCTAATAGATTTGGGCTTGTTGGAACGGGGATTATCCAAAAAACATACCTTGTACAGCTACAGCTTCTGTTAAACAAAGAGTGACATGTTGCGCTTCCATCCCTCCTCCAGAGAACTCTGTCATTCCCTGAGAATCCCGATTTATCTGGGCTAGTAACATTGTCTACCTAAAACATAACAGAAAGTGAATACAAATAATATTTGAATTAGATTCAAACAGTATTCCTTACACCAATGCTTTAATATTTCTCACACCATTAAGTATTTATGATTAATTTTTAAAGGAAGAAATATTTTTGCAAATACGGTACTTATAATCCTCTAATGAGGCATTGCAAGAATCCTTGCTCCTCCTAAAAACCTTGTCTGAATTATTTTTAAACCTTATTTTGAATAAGTTTGTCTTCCAAGGGAAAATATTGTGACATGTTAAAGGCTCAAATATTAATAAATATTCTGAGGGGAATAGTTTATGCACCAAAGTGGGAAAAGTTCTAAGGAATTATGAGATACCTTTTTAATTAAAAAAATTGGGATTGAAATAGAAATGTACAAGATTGGTTTAAAGAAAAGACCACAGCATTCATACAAGGTCAAGTCAATTAGCTAATTCATTTGATACTATTGCATAATAAAATAGGGTTGTCAGTTGGTTTTTCTATATTTTCTCTTCATATGTAGGAAAACCAGCCATTGGTTGATTTGTTCTGCAACAGCTACTAAATAATAGAAAGCAAGTGGCAGCATTGAGCTTTCAAAAAGGCTAATCAGATCAGACTGAAGACTATCTATCACATGAAATTCCAGGGCAATATGATATACTGCAAATCGAAAACATCTTGGAAGATGACAGTGGCAAATCAATTCCACGTAGTTGCAAAAACATCCACAATTTTCTTTGTATGTAGATATCTAGAGCTGAGCTTGTCTCAAGAATATTGAATATTCAAAGGATACTTTACTCTCTTTTTTGACAATATATTGATATTACAAGTTATGGATTAAATTAGAATAGACATTCTTGCTAGTCCAATTTCACTTGATGGATATAGGCTCTGACATTGCATATTTTTGTGACTGGAGACTGAATAAAATAAAATTCAAGTACATGATAATGGTAAAACTTTTTTTTCTCTTAGCAGGGTTTACTTGTTAATCTTAAGATTAACACATCTACTTTATTTATACTTTTTTTAAAAAGCAGAAAACTGAGCTATTTTTGGCCTTTTTGTTGTTGATTTGCAAGAATACAATCCTGCAATGACCCAAGGACCACAAAAAACAAAATGGGTTAACATAAGCAGACACAATGCCTTTGAATACTCATTCTTCTCATATATGCTCCTTGAAATCAGCATGTGTTTTTAGTTTTTATCTGTTTCTCTATACATGCTTTTTTACCCCCTGCTGTCTCAGCCATCCTAAGAGAAATTCACATTCCATGTTATCTGTGCAACCGCCCTGTACTGTCATGGTGATTCTGAATTTTTTAAAAAAAATATTCATTTAATTATTTCTCCCACTTTGATGTCTGTTTGTTTATGTTAATTATTATACAGAAACATGGATAAGGAAAACTGAAAAATAATAAATTCATCAATGAATCCTGGCTTATATACAAGTATAAATCCAGTAATAGAACCAAGGAGCATCAGGGTAGGTACAGTATGCTCCCATTTTGCATCAGCCCATTTACAGTAACCAGAGGGTTGCCAAAAAAAAAAAGAGAGAAAGTACTTTTTCATTTAACATTTTAAATATAATCAAAATTCAGAAGTATGCTTTGGTATATTGTGTGTGTGCATAAGATTACCAAAATCAGTTAATGCTAATTAATTTGACAACAGATCATAGATTTTTCTTAAATGCAGTTAGTTTTATTCATTCATTTTATTAAAATTACCAAGTACATTTTCAAAGAGAAAGTTGCTTCACCTGTAATACATTAAATTTTCAAAATAAAAGCTCTGTTGCATGAAAAAGAGGCAAAAATGAGGCAGTTTGTTGTAATGGTTAGGGCACTTGCTGGAAACTAGGAGATATGGAGATCTTGTCCTGCCCTCAGGCATGAAAACTGTTGGGTGACTTTGGGCCAGTTGTTGTTAGTTCAATGTACTTCACAGGGCTCTTGTTGTGGGGGAAAATAGAAGGAAGGAGTATTAGAGACATGCACCACCTTGACATGTGAATAATAAAGGTGAGATTGACCTTCCAACCCAAAATAATATTTATTTAGATAAGCACAATTTCTTTCTGAGTGTAACCAGGTATTTGCAGAAGCAAAGAATGAATACAGTTACTTACTCTAAGAAATATGTTATCCAATGATGTATTGCTTCTGAAACAGAAGCTCCATTTAGCTATAATGGCTACTACTATTGGAATCCATTGTATTGAGAAATATTGATTGATTGAATGTGTATGACCGGACTGTTTAACTTGACTGTGCTATTTCTAAAACGTAAACACTAATTGAACTTTAATGTATGTTTTTGTATGACTGAATAATTATTCATATCTCCTGCATATCTGCTGGAATACCAATTTTCCTCTGTGCATGATAACTCACGGTTGTTCTGCACACTTCTTAACAAAATACATTCAGAATAAAGCTCATTTCATTGTTAAAGAAACTGATTAATCTATTTGATTGTATATCCAAATGTGTTTGCCTCTGGACCAAGCAGCACCTGGCACTATAATAAATTCCCTCTGTGAAATCCATCCCATAATTCTTTATTAAATTTGGATGAAATTTGATTCTTTCCATCAATTTCCAAGTCAATGCCTACATTCTTAAGAGAATTTTCACTTTTTTCAATGATTATTACTTCCAATTAAGTAGGCATATAGATAGTTGTCAATTTAGGACATCTGAGCCCAAAATTTCCACTGCTAAGACAGTTGATTAGTGAGTTTTGCCCCATTTAAAAATATTTCTTGCCAGTTGTTAAGCAAATCACTGCAGTTGTTAGTTAGCAACATGTTTATTAAATGAATATGGCCTCCCCACTGACTCTTGCTGTCAGAAGAATGGTGATAGCAAAAGGTGGCCATGACCCTGGGACACTGCAACTGTCCTGCTCAGGCTAGATGTATAATTGTGATGGAATGGACAATGGATGATTGTTTTTAATAACTGGGGGGTTTAGATTAGATTTAGATGTTTTCTCATTTAGGTTTCTTATATGTTCTATTGTATTTATTCTGTTTTGTAAGCTACCCACCCTGAATGTACTGAGAAGGGCAGCCTAGAAATCCAATAAACTAATTAATTAATGCCAGTTGCCAAGCACCCAAATTTTAATCATGTGACCATGACCATATAAATGACTTTTTTCAGTGCCAGTGTAACTTTGGCCACTAATAACTGTAAATCAAGGATTACCTGTACAATCAAAGCGTAGTCATTTTTCTAATGGAAAATCCTCATCTTTTAAAGTGGGTTATTAGGAGGAAAAATATAGAGAATTTTTCAGGACCCAAGACACTGATGATTAGGATCAGCCCATATCTAAGAACAAATGCTTCCTCAATATATTTAATATTGTAATATAAAATATATTATAAACTCAGTTTTCCATTAAATTCTTCCCCTTTAAGTGTAATATATGCCTGAGTGAATGCTCGAAATATTAGGTATTTAAGGTAAAAAAATTAAAGGCTTATATATAAAGGCTGTACCTCATAATAGCAAAATAAAGCAACATGCAGTCCAAACTAGTGTTGCAGGAAACTTAATCTACTTCCTCTGATGAAAAGAATAATGAATTAATTAGGTTGACATTTCAGAATGGCAATGTTTCCTCAAGTTAATCAAAGCATAATAGTTTTCTTTCCCTTGATATTTAAGACTAATCAGAATGAAACTTGATTTCTAGGCTCACATCATAAATTTCACATTAGCCTTATTGTCTTTCCAATGTAAGATGAAATTAAAACAATTATATTTGCTTAAACATAGGTCTGAATCAATTATCCAGGGATTGAAGATCAGTTTTAATTAGAACAGCTAAATGAGATGGTTCCAACAATTTCTACCTATTGCTTACCTGTTCACAAGGGCAAAATCAACTCCTCCCCATTACCACCTTGTCACCAGCCTCTGCTGGATTCCAGTTCCTTCTATAGACATGAGATTTTCCATTCAGATAATGGTCATTCTAGATTTAATCCAATATAACCCTATTACTTATCCAAAGTTTAAGCATACAATAGAGAAAATACCTTTTAATGAACTTCTGCAAGAATAAAACTCCTAAACAACTCTCATTAGAGTAACTAGGCACTATCTACCAGGGCAACATAATTGTATTAGGTTTAAAGAATCCTGTGATCCAAGGAAGGCACAGATACTTAAAGTTACAAATAGATGTTATTTTTTGTACTCCTGGGTTCAAAATTACCTTCTTGAAAATAAACCCAAAGCACTGCTCCTTGCTACCAGGGTTTTATGATATTCCAACCTGTTTCAGTCTATAATAATTAAGCTATGTTTTAACAAGAAGGAACATTAGACTGAAAGATTTGAGTGTGATTATCTTACACAATAGCACTCTATTAACTTTGAGGGTTATATCTATAGTTATAAATCAGTTTTTCTTAAAATCCCCCCCCCCTCAGGACTTCTTCTCACTTTAAAAAATTATGGAGGACCTCATATCTATGTGTGTATGGAGTGTAATTATCAATATTTCGTGAGTTAAAAATGAAAATTGACCCATTTGTTGGTACCACTTTTAAGAATAGCTTGTTGGGGGTTTAATATTTTGCATTATTTTTCAACATAGGCTGGCAAATAATTGTGATCTTGTGGTCCCAAGAGGGTTTTGAGAGACTCCCAGAATTCTATGACCAAGCTTTAAGAATCACTGCTATAAATGAAACACTTAACACATCATTAAGGACACACTTTACTGAATTATCAGAAAGATCTTCATTTTTATTGAAAAATAATCCTTAATTTTGTAGGACCAATAAATAAAGCATGTCATAAAAATTTAGTTTAAAAAAGAAATAATGAACTGGGTTTTGAAGCATCCCTCTTGGCTGTAAGATTTTCTAATTCAGTGGACTGGAATTAGATTTAGATGCATACATTTATAAGCAACTCATACTCTTTCCTATGAGCCCCTACATCACGATCATTTCATTCCAGGGAATTCGAGTCCCTAGGTGCTTCATAAAAATTAAAAAGTTATAATTATGATCACTGGATGAACAAATCTACTTTTACCAATCTTGCTCCTTCAGGACGTAAGTATTTATTTTCTACATAAATCTATTTCGATTAAAGCATATACTAAGTCCCACTATAGTAGTGTTTGCAATTAAGCCCTCTTGAGCTTTAATTTTTGATCTTCCCTTAAGTGGGTAAATAAATTCCTTTTAAAAAAATGTCATTTATACATGGCATGAAATTTTCTATATTGCACATCATAACTATATCCTACGTTGGGAATACAGTACATACAGTATATGATTTAACTGAGTTTAGAATCCTATTATTTTTAAGACTTCTTAAATAAGATTTGCAAATCATGTTCCAATATTAGTGGGAAAATGTATTTTCCTGAATGCGGTACATGTATACTTTATAAATATTTCCTGAGATGATACCAAGTCTATGTATGTTTTATGGGACAGCTGGAAATGTGATTTATTGCAAGATGGCAAAAATACTACATTAAATGAAGAAAGTAAGATAACTGAGTTTCCAAAAGCATGTCAAAATTATCGCGACATTTTGTTTCGACTTGCATTATTTCCATTATTGTTTCATGACTTTCTACTTTGATGCATTTTTTTTGCAAAACTCAAATATTTGTAATATTTTTTAAAAAAATAAGTCTTAAGGGAGTGCAATCTAGTCCACAATTTGACCCCTAAGACAATCATTAAGTGTTGTACCACATGATTCTTGACAAATCTATATTTTCTTTTATGTACACTGAGAGCATGTGCACCAAGACAAATTTCTTGTGTGTCCAATCACACTTGGCCAATAAAGAATTCTATTCTATCCTAAAATCTCTGAAAATAATTAAATCAGTGAGCCAGTTCAGATACAGGTATCAGATTTGCATGTCCATCCAATTCACACCATTTTTAAAAAAAATTCAGATCTAGCTGAATTTTAAAAAAAATAAATAGGATCCACAAAAACAACTTCCTTTCCTATACCTAAAAAACCCCCACCACCCTCATTCGAAATGGGCCTGTTGAGAATCACGCAGAGCTTCTTCCATCAAGTCATATTTGTGTACAGTATTACAATCAGAAGGGGGGGGGGACGTGTGTCGTGCACGTCTTTTTAAGTAACGGGTCAAGTGTTCAGACTGCTGAAGGCGAACAACTTTGTGGCGCACACACACTTAATTCGGACTCTCCGAACCTGCAGCTTCATTCAGGTCGTCGCTCGTTCATACATATATGGGTTTTGTAAAATAAAAAATAAAAATGGTTCCGCTGCTTTATTTTTGTTTGCTTTCTTTTTTTTCCTTTTAAAGCGCGGCGTGGGGTGAATTCCTCGGGGAGCAAAGGGATCGATGTCGGAGGAACAAAAATCGCCTCAAAAGACGACCTTTTTCCTCCGTCGCGGCTTGCAAAGGGCTTATACAATATGAACCTTGTCCAATGACGCAGCCCCTTAAAAGAGAAAAGCCGCCCTTCAAGCACGCTCCCCTTGGAAGTCGTTCGGGTAACATGTCGCTCGATTCCGCTTCGCCTACAACCCGGGGTACTTTATGTGGCGACTGTCCCCCGTCGCCGTTCCCCCCAGGGATCCCCGAGACGAATACATCGCGGGAGAAAAAACCTGGAGCCAGGGGAACCAAGAAGGCGGGAATACGAAGGAAGTGGGGGGGGGGAGAGGGAACGGGCGGGCGGCGGCAACGCCTCGGCTTTATTATTAATATGAGCCGCGCTACTTAGGGCGACTCCTCGTTTTCTCCCACATTTCCCTCTGTGGGACATCGCCGCAAAGGGATTAGGCCAGGCCAAACCCGAGAGTGAAGCATCCCAGCCGGAGATGGCGGCGGTTAGAATAAGGCACACTGGGTAAAAAACACATTTATATACGAACCTCGCTGAGAAATTTTCCAACAATTCCTTCGTCCGACCACCATGCACCAGGACAGGAAACGGCCGTCTCAGCGCCCGCCCGCCTATCCCAGCACCGCCCAGAGCCACGCGGGGAGGCCCCGCCGCCAGCAGCTACTCAGATTTTCATTGGCCACTTGGCGATTCCAAACCCCGCCCTTAGTCGCCATTGGGCGTTTTAGGTTTGGAGGGCACTCTCTATTGGTAGTCGGTCCGTGGGAACGCCTTCACGCTACAAGGGTACTTGGCTATGCTGAGTTCGGGGCCGTCGCAGCAACCATTTTATGGCACGTCGGGCGAGGCTGTAATGCGTCAGTGAGGGGAAAAGGGACTGGCGCCATTTTAGTCCCCCTCCTCCCTCTCGGGTCTTTCCCCATGAGAGGAGTCATAGCGCTACTGTTTGAAACAAACTATTTGAATTGAATCGAGCGGCTGTGTGATTAGAAGTCCCGTGGTCGCGAAGTGCTTGTGTTATTTGTGGAATGACCGTCTTGCTAGTCACTTTGGGACTTACTTAGTCGACCGGTGCTCACAAGCTTTTATTTTCTTGGGTGGGAAGGCTTTCTCTGTCATCACCGCGACGAAAGAAGGTATCCCTAGAGGAAATCGCTTCAATTTACTGTCGGCCAACTTAACATAGTATTTTCGATATTCCGAGCCGCCTTGATTCTCAGAAGGGCAACATAGAAATCTAATAAATTATTGTTATTATTAATAATATTATTATTAATAAAAATATTAACCATCCTTATTCGGAACTGTCTATATCAGGGGTAGGCAAAGTTGGCTCTTCTATGACTTGTGGACTTCAACTCCCAGAATTCCTGATCCAACCATGCTAGCTGAGGAATTCTGGGAGTTGAAGTCCACAAATCATAAAAGAGCCAACTTTGCCTACCCCGATCTAAACATTCAGACATTACCTTAACATTTCTCAGTCCTTGCTTAGGATTTGAACTGTTAAGTTTTTATCAGTCCCAGATTGAATTAAATAGTGTAAGTGGGTTGTGATAGTTCTAACTTCCTTTGAGTGACTTTGACAGAATTTTCTTTAAACAGCTTCAGTGGTTTAGTAATTATTGAAATGTTAAGGCTTCTTCCTTATGGAAAGAAGTGAACTACAATAGGTAATAATAAGTAGTTTAGCAGTTCAGATCTCACCACCGGCTCAAGGTTGATTCAGCCTTCCATCCTTCCTGAGTAGGTAAAATGAGGAACTAGATTGTTGGGGCGATATGCTGGTTCTGTAAATGGCTTGGAGAGGTTTCTAAAAGCACTATGAAGTGGCATATAAGTCTAAATGCTATTGCTATAATTGGCCTGATGAATAAATCTTCAGGAGCCTTCGGAGAGCGGCGGCATACAAATCTAATAAATTATTATTATTATTGTTGTTGTTGTTATTATTATTATTATTATCTCCGAATGCACTCACTGGGATTTCCAATCTAGAATGATTATAGGCTAGCTAGTTCACTCAGCAGATAGCATGTTTTATCATCTTTTTTGCCTCTGTAAAGCTTAAGATCATCTTGAGATTTCCCAATTCTTAACACTATTAAGATGAGAAAGGTCATAAAAATACGCAAGTGTGCAAGAATCTCCAGATATTAGATAAAAGTGGGTAGGGAGAACCAATGTGAACCTGAAGTAGAATACCCGGATCCTTAAGAGATTGGTGAAAAAGCTACAACCCTTCAAATTAGATTACCTGGTTTAGTAATGGGTATGATTTCTGCATGGAGCACCTTTTTAATTGTCAAGGCTATTTTTATGCTGGGTTTTTTTTATAAAAAGCTCAATAGAAAACAAGTTGAATTCAACATACTGTAATCCTTTTTGCTTCCTCAAACCATCTCACGTTTTGCAATTTTGCTTAATGAATGGTTTGCAGATTTTCAACACATGCATTTTTATGACCTTTTAACCGCCCTAATAGTTCCAAATGAGAAATACCTCACTTTTCCTAGTTTTAACATAGGTTGTATTAAAATGTTCCCAATTAGATGGTAATACGTGGGTGATTTATAAAGTTAAGCAATCAGACTTGATTGGAAGTTGGATGTTTGTTTGATAAGTACGGTAATTGGTAATTAAAACATGACATGTATCATTAGCCACCTGTCATGTATGTAGGCCTTTATTGCCTAGTTACATTTTTGATGGATTTAGCCTGATAATGACTTGACATTCCTGGAATAACTACAAAAGAATGCTGGCAATCTTCTGTTTTTTCTATAAGGCAATATTTTGCCTTATTCCTTGGATTACAAAAACATTGCTTTATAGTGAAGGAGCACTGCAACTATTTTAATCGAAAGAGAATTGTTGATTTGCGTTTCAGATGCCCGTACAAGTTACTGCACTTTTCACAAATGCACTAAAGATCACTAACCAATAATAAATGCAGTTTACATTTATAGGAAAGTACTGCAGTATAAAATATGGAAATGTAGGCTCTTTAAATTTAAGAGCTATTAATTTGAGAAAGAACAATTAGTGGTGACAAAGAACTGCAGCTCTATTTACTATTTTAGTTTATATTACTGCATCACTGATAAAGCTTTTTGTTGCTGTATAGGATAGGATACTGTCAGCTACTTCTGAAATTTCAGCAAATGTATAAAATGCTGAGTGAAAAATATCAATTTAATTATCACAGAATTCACATTTGTGTCTCATGTTATTGTTGCTTCTTGCATCTTAAAAGTTGTTGGTTTTGTTTTTGTTTTTTGCCTAGCGGGCATTTAGAATGGATTGCTTTAATTTATGGAGCCATAAGTATAGCAACGAAGATCTTATGGGCATTTTTTTTCTGAAAGATTATTGAATTTAAAGTAATCCCTGCTCCCAAAAAGAAAAAAACCCCCAAATATATGACTTCCTACCCCCACATATTGACAACCTATGATTTAGTTTTGGTTTTTATCAACTATTCTTGAGATTATCTCTTCCACAATAAGTGTATCTTGCATCTGGGGTACAGTACATACTAAAAAAGCTATCAGGGCTAAAATGGTAGTAGTGCTTAGCTACTGTTACAATTAATGGATTAAAAACAGGGCATTTATAAAATGAACTTCCACCTGCACAAGAAATCATTCTCCTGCATATTAACATTTATCTCTCTTTGATATTAGACACATTAAGAAAAATAATGGAAGCTGGAACAAAAGATAGAAACTAAGTATCACTTATTGTTTTTCTTGGGCCATCTTTTCCACAGGGGTAGGAATATTAAATCAAAATTTTCATGTACTTTAGAAATTTCTTCTATGCAAATTCCTGCAGGAAGCAGTACAGTAATAATACTATCAATGCATTTCATGCATTTTTATAAGCATAATGCAGTCAAATGAATATAGTCCCCATTGAACTAGTTTGTATAGAATATTTTTAAAATATAGTGGTACCTCTACTTAAGAACTTAATTTGTTCCGTGACCAGGTTCTTAAGTAGAAACGTTCTTAAATAGAAGCAATTTTTCCCATAAGAATCAATGTAAAAGCAAATACTGTAATGCATGCAAACCCATTAGGAAAGAAATAAAAGCTCAGAATTTGGGTAGGAGGAAGAAGACAGTCGCTGCTGAAGCAAGAAAGTGAGGTGAGCACCGGCTTTTATCTTTCCGCGCCCAGACGCTCCGGGAGGCAACCTCATGGGTGTATGGGAAGCAGCGCGCGGGAGTCACCACAGCAGTGGTTTATTCCCTCTCCAAGCGTCCAGAGAAAGGAAAACGCTCCGTTTGCTCTGAGCTGCCAAAGCCACCTCAAGCGCCATCGAAAGGCTCCTCTGACAGCCCAAAAAAGCCCGAGATGGCCGGGATTAAAGGGGGAATGGCAGGAAACTGGCCAGGCCTTCGTGCCACTCTCAAATTTCCTGGGAAATTTTTCCGGGCTCGGGTTCTTAAGTAGAAAATGATTAAGCAGAGGCAAAAAAAATCTTGAACGCATCTAGAAAAGTTCTTAAGTAGAGGTGTTCTTAACTAGAGATACCACTATATAGGAATAGTAAAAATATTACTTGGGGAAAGTGTTCATAAATTATGACATTCTAAGTTAGGTACTGTATATGAGTTGCCAAGTTTTTTAAAATCTCCATGTAGCACCTTTTGACTATCCAAGTTTAGGTATCACAAAGGATAAAAGCTTGAAGCTTCATTCTGGATTGTATCCTTTCAGTAGCATTTATAAACCCTAACATAAGTACATGTTGTCTATGAGGAATAAACTTCATTCATTTTAGCCTTTATTAAAGAACATCTAGAAAGAAAATTCAATTGTGATTTATCATAATATATAACCATTTGTAAAATTCAGTTTATACAGTAATTGTTACTGAAAATGGCACAGCATTTTAGGAGATCTGAAAGTTTACTGCTTACCCAGTGAGTGCTTGAAAGGGGTTTTAATTATAAACCATTGCAAAATCATTATGTATGTGATGCTAATGTGATAAACGTACAGATAGGCCAGCAAAAAATAGGCATTTGCTTTTCCTGAAGTAAAACTTCCCGATTTACATTGATTTAGACATGGTGATTTATAAGTTTTACTTAAAGAGTTCTGGCGCAACTAGTATTGAACAATTGTTCATTTTAAATATAAAATTTATACTAAAATTCAATCTATTATTTAAAACATTCATAAATTAATGTTTCTAGTGTTCATTTTAAAGATTAGGCTCAAAATATTTTTCTGAGAACCTATTCTGATATATGTATTTTAATCTTGCCTGAACTAAGAAAAATTTACAACTGTAGTAAGACATGTTTAATATCTGGGGGGAGGAGGGAGGAAAAGTCTGTCCAATGACATAAAACTTAGGAAAAGAACAGCATAAAAGTATTTACAGACAGATACAAGAACTCACTTTAAATTTATCCCAAACTGAATGGGAAATGCTTCTCTAGAATTAGAGAAGTTTTAACTAAATCTGTATTCATCAAAAACAGCATAAGGGCTTGTATCAAGCTTGAGACAATTGAGAGGTAGATAGTCCACTAGGAAATCAACACTCCAAGCAGTCTGCCCCCACTAATACATACAAAACAAATACTCATCACACAAATTGGTTTTCTGAAGATTGCATTTTTGAATATCATAATATATATGTTTCATTTCAGTTTTATTTTTATATATATAAATTCAGATCATTTAACCTGTCTTTAAAGTTTTGGAGGCTTACATTTAAATTAAGGTAGCTTGTTCAATACCAGTTATAACAGCAGATGACCATTAATATAAAAACAGCCAGGAGAAATAAAACATTTTGCTTAAAAGATTTGACACCAATGATCTTACTACAAGATCAGAAACTCAGCATCTATGATTTTATCTATGTATTTATTTTGTAGATGGGGCACTAAGCCAGCCTAGTCACATTATTTGATGTTCCCTTCTTCACCAAGTCACTCTTCAATAGTGGTCCCAGCAGGAAGAAGTCTTCTAGAGTATAGCTAAAATGCTAGCTATTGTTTCACCTGACATTAATGATAAAACTGTTGCTTCAAAGATGGGACTTGGTAACCCTGAGACCATGTCTGGATGATCATATCTAAGTTTCTTAACTCAAAATATTAATTAGACTTTTTTCTGAGGTGCAGCCCTTTCATGGCTAGAAGTCTCTGACCAAAGATCCCTATTTTAGATTAAGGGTTTATATTATGGCAACACCTTAAATTTCAAAGTTAGGATTCTGACTTTTTCCAAACTGATAATCAAAGGATCTTATCTTCAAATAGAAATCTCTGGTTAAAAACAGTTTAAATGCTGCATGAAGAGGCTGCATTATTGACAAGATTTATTTAATTCTCAATTAATTAGACAGCTGCATAAACTGGACCACTGTTCTAAATGGATCGGGCAAAAAATCCTGGATTTTGGGCATCCTAAGGTGGGAAGAGACATAGATGAGAGAGGAGATCCTTGAAATGTAATAAATTCTGACCATATTCCCATATATGGGAATAAAACTTTAACTTCAGCCAAAGTTAGCCAAATTATATTTTAATAGATTGCCTATGTAGATGTTTCACCACGCATTAAAATACACTCCTGGAAAGCAGAACTTCATGTCAGTTTTCACATTGCTGAGAAAATGAATTTCCACTCAGCATTTAAACATGAAGATTTCTATTTTCAATTTTCCATTTGTACAATGACAGATTTAAGAAAAAAAACAAAGGACACAGTGTTGCCATTTTTTCTTTTTTTAGCAGCAATTAAATACCACTAGCCCCTTCTTTACATATCAAATTCAAGTCACAACCAGTGGTAGCTGCACCACAGTTCACCAGGTACAAAACTGCTAGTTTTAAATTAATAACCTGAATTTTTCCCCAGAACATCCCTTTTTTATAAACAAACATTTTGCTAATTTTGTACATAGGCTAGCAGGCTTGTTTCAATATGAAAGTGCTAAATCATTTACAGATTTTATCAGTTATGTAGTGCTACAATAAGTGTCCGATATTCTACATATGAACAATCTTGATAAATGGTAATAATGAAATGTTAAGTAAGGCCATCCAATTGCCTTTATGTACATTTAAAAGAATAGATACCCATGGGAAGAGGGGGGAGAATTGGGCAAATACTCAGTCCCACAGTTGTAAAAATTAAATTGGCTTTCAAGCTTGTGTACTGTAAATGAGACCTTTCCAACAGTCCTGCAGCCAATGCCTATTTTCTTCATAAAAAGGAAGCTGCCTTCAAGACATCTCCTCTTGATTTCCAATATCCACATTGTGTCATTTGAAGCTCAAGTTTCAGGTTCTTCCTATCTTCATAAAACCTTCTTTCCAGTATTAGGTTGCATGATCAAGTCCCACTCCTGGGTTGTTTTTTCTTTTTAAAATATTCAATCTACCAATTCGTTTTAGCGTGAGCTGTAGATAACATGAACCAGTTCTGGAACCACTATATTGGGAGGAACACAAGCTCTTCACTACAATCACACAGTAGGAGGAAAAGTAGTGATAATTCAATTCATTCCTGGGGCTGGACCACCAAAATTAAATGAACTTGGCACAACTGGAGCATTGAATTTATATCCACCATGTTTTTTCAATCATTTTGGATTCTAGAAGAGAGAAAATAAAATTCTTTAGTGTCACAAATTGTTTCTGTAAGATAAGTTATTCACAACCAAAAGTTCTAATGTTAAAAATATCTCAAGAGATCCTCAAAAACCAGTCCTTTACAACTACATATTAAAAAAAGAATGTTCTATAAAATAACAGGCAGAAGAATGCGTAATATATATACTTTTCCAGCCTTAAAGAGAAACAAGTAAAAACTTAAAATGATCATACTTATCGTATTGAATCTGGTTCTTATCGTATTGAATCTGATGATGAATCATACTTAAAATGATTATACTTATCGTATTGAATCTGATCATACTTATCGTATTGAATCTGATTCAAAAAAAGTGCCCTGACTTAAAAGAAAATGCAAAATCAGAGTCAGACAAGTATGATGAACAATAAAGAAATTTGATTAAAATGTAAAAATTTCTACCAAAAAAGTATTGATAAAATATAGATTTTAAGTTGTTTCTGTATCCACAATATTTTAAGAGAAATGTCTTCAGAAATCCTCATCTATAAATAAGAATGAAGATGTACGTTTTAATCCCATCGTTTATTTTGTTGCAAATCACATATTATTGAAAATATAATTATATCAGGGGTAGGCAAACTTGGCTCTTCTATGACTTGTGGACTTCAAATCCCAGAATTCTGGAGTCAATCATGCTAGCTCAGGAATTCTGGGAGTTGAAGTCCACATGTTATAGAAGAGCCAACTTTGCCTACCCCTGATTTATACAATTTGAGCTGTAAACGTGGCTAACGCTCTGACAGGGAGCTGGGATGACAATGAATGCTAATTCTTTCTGACTGAGAATTCCACAGCAATATGCACCTTGACCTGTCTGATACAGTATTTGATTACTGTATGTGTTTTCAAAGATAATAGGCTACTGACCTTACAGAGCACTTGAGAAATATTTTAGCACAAAGTACGCATCTAATTTTAGATGGATTCATTGTTCAGTATAAGTACAGGCTTAAATTTGGAAGTAGTTTCTTGTGTGGATGGAGTTTGAATTGAACTTGAGTGTGCAACATGGATCTAATTCAGCAGCAGTCTGCCTTTCACTTAGCTTCTAGTGCCGTGATGGCGAATCTATGGCATGTATGCCACAGATGGCACGTAGAGCCATATCTGTGGGCATGTGAACTCCACGTGCCAGATAAGTACAAGACTCATAAAGAGGCTCTGGGAAGGCGTTTTTGACCTCTAGAGGTGTGGCGGAGACAGTTTTTGCCCTCCCCAGGCGCCATGAAAGCCTCTGGATTCTGGGAAGGACAAATAAAAAGGTTTACCAGAAGTCAGGAAATGGGTCATTTCCAGCCTATGGGGAGAACGGGGCTGCTGGTGGTCGGTTCATTCATTCATTCATTGGATTTGTATACCGCCCCTCTCCGAAGACTCGGGGCGGCTAACAACAATAATAAGACAGCATATAATAATAATCCAATACTAAAAACAATTAAAAACCCATTATAATAAAAACCAAACAGACATACAACGCATACAATTGTAATGGCCTAGGGGGAAAGAGTATCTCAGTTCCCCCATGCCTGGTGGCAGAGGTGGGTTTTAAGTAGCTTACGAAAGGCAAGGAGGGTGGGGGCAATTCTAATCTCTGGGGGGAGTTGGTTCCAGAGGACCGGGGCCGCCACAGAGAAGGCTCTTCCCCTGGGTCCCGCCATTGTTTAGTTGACAGGACCCGGAGAAGATCCACTCTGTGGGACGTAACTGGTCGCTGGGATTCGTGCAGCAGAAGGCGGTCCCGGAGATAATCTGGTCCGGTGCCATGAAGGGCTTTATAGGTCATAACCAACACTTTGAATTGTGACCGGAAACTGATCGGCAACCAATGCAGACTGCGGACTCCAAGAAAGCCTCTGGAGACTGGAGAGGGTGAAAAACTGGCCTACTAGGCCCAACAGAAGTTGGGAAATGGGCTGCTTCTGGCCTCAGGGAGGCCTCTTAGGCCCAAAACGGGGCCCTTAGGGGAGTGCGCGCATACATGGGGAGCCTGATGGGGTTTCCCACGCATGGGTGGGACAGTGCAGGGGACGTGCATGAATGGGTGTGGGTGCACATATGCATGCTTTCAGCACCCAAGGGAAAAAAGCTTTGCCATCACTGCTCTAGTGTCACCACTCTTCTAGCCCTGAGTGTGGTTACCAAGGAGTTATTTTTTAAAATGCAACTGTTAATGGGATATGTCTGATGGGTCCAACAGGAACTCTTATTGAGCCTGAAGCACAAGTCCCATGACAAAGTGATATATAACTGGCGGAGGAGACATATATATATCTGAGGAAGTGGTACATGATGAGGATAACAGATATGGGGAATCTGTTCTCTTGTCAAGAAGATAAGTCCCAATTTGCAGCGATCTCCCGATCCAAATGCCAGAAATCTCATAGTTCAGAAACTATGCAAAATCTGAATGTTTACTGGTTATCCGGCAAGTATTTCCAAAGGATCCTCATAGGAAACTGAATGTAACAGTTAAGTAGAGACCCACAAACCCTTATAATGCAAGAATGATTTCCTGATGGATATCTACTTTGACAGGTAGCAACTCTCCAGGGTCTCATTCATAAATTACATACCCTGTCTTATATTGTCTTGAACCCTGAAATAAGCAGTTGACCTTATTGCCATGCACTCAAAAGCCCAATTGAGCTTATTATCAGGGGATATCTTATTTTGGGGAAAACAGGGTACATTAATTTGCAAGCTAGAGCTACTTACAATTGCACCTAGAACTTTCTGCAACCAGTTAGAACTTTTACAAATGAGTTACAACCCATCCCTTTGTGCCAGCAGATACTGGATAGGCAGCTTCTAGTTGAATGTCTTAGGTTACATATTACAGAAATAAGAACTTTAAACAGGTTATGGAGGGATTGTCTAGGTTGCTTAAAATCATTCTCCAAAAGCTGGCCTTTTCAGCCAGAATCCCATAGGTACCAGGCCTGTGATTTTTTGCAATATTCCTTGCAAGATCCAGGTTTGCTGAATACACAAAAGCAGCAGAATGGCCAAACCTAGATAAGGTTCTGTCAAGTACAGATGACTGACTCCCTGAATATATTTTGTTTTGGTGGGATAGCAAGATAGTTTATCTGTGTGATTCACACTAAATAGAGTCATGTTCTTTCTTAAGGTTCTGGGATGACTATTGGAATGAATTTTGTATCTTGTATGTTTCCTGCTGTACCAGAATAGAAATGAGTCTTCCTCTCCAGTGCTCAATGAAACTTTTTTCTTGGGTATTATCATGTTGCTGCTCTAGAGTTTGAATGTCTTTCTTTGGCACTTGATAGCTTCTTCTACAGGGATCTGACAAGCTGATTGCTGACTGAGCCTCTCTGAGTAATTTTACCAGGCTTACATTGGTTTTGCAAAGTCCTTCTGAAAAGGATTCTTTAACACTTCTATACTGCTTGTTCTGAAGGCCATCTGAAAAGGACATGTGATTGTTGTTTTCTTTTTCTTCAAGCTCTAATATGAAGCTGAGCAAAAAGTCACCCATCTCAAAGAGGCAGAGTTAAAAGAAGAGGGGACTCCTTGGAGGAGAAGTCTAAATCAACCTTCTAGTAGAAGAATTAAAGTTAGCCAATTTTTTGGGCTCCAACTTTGGTGACCAAGATTTTCCTAATTTAAAGAGGATATAAGATTAAGCTCTTTCAAGGTGAAACATATCCCTCAGCAAAATACTAATGACATAAACTTAACATAACTTTACATATTGAATATGTAAAATTCAATTAAAATGCATACCATGAGCAGCTCTTCGCTGATCTGCTAAAGTTGCTATGTCCTGTAATTGTTTTCTTTGATCTTCATTAAGACCACGTGTCAATGCTTGATACCATACTGGGTTACGATTCTGAAGTGCTGCAAAATATATAGATCAGTAAGCATTTGGAAAATTCTAGGCAAATCAGTCTTCATTTACTATTTTTAGATGCCCCTACTATTGGTAGATCTTAGTCTGTTCTTTGCTTTCTTGCTGATGTTTAAATTTTGTTTCGCTGTTATAATTAAGTATCCTGCTCCGGGATTATTTTTACTCAGAGATTTTATAAATAAATAATATTATACAGACTTTAACACCATGGGGAAATAATGTATAATTAAATGTATCAATCCAATAAAACTTATTTTATATATGTTTTGAGATATCCCTTTTCAATTTATTATGAAATGAGTTTGATCTGCATATTAATGTGTAACTGAAATTCAACTTTATTACATAGTAGGATCAAAATCTAATTAATAATTGGTAGTGGGATGCATCTACAATTCTTGATTAGAAATAATACAATGTATATCACCACTTGATATTATTTTCTCTCTTCAGTTTTTCTTATCAAATTTAAAAAAATTCAAGATTGTTTTTTCCTTTCAATGTCATTTATACACTTTTCTGCCTACTTACATACTGTAACATCATGTCAGCATCTGTGAAGACCTATCTGTGCGGACCAGGGACTTCTATACAGTAACAATAGACCTTGAATCACAGCGAAACTTAAAACAGCTACATTATTCCAAAGAGGAAGCCTACAGAAAAGGTGATAGAATGCTGTACAATCAGGCAGAAATGTATTAATAAGGGAAATCAGAGCAGCAAAAATAAGCTACTCTGAAAAGCTAAGGGATCAGTTCTCAATAAATGAACCAGCAAACATGGAAAACTCTTAAAAACATCACCATTTATGGCAAACCTTCCCAAGCTGAAGGAAATCAGCAACTGGCAAATGATCTGAACTTGTTCTACTGCAGATTCAAAAGGAAACTACAGTCAACTATCCCCACAACCTCCATCCCAGAAATGCCAACAGCAGCCAAGCCTCCAACAACTGACCCCATCTCATTGGGGTCACAACCCCTGGTGATCACAGAAAAGGGAGTGCCAGATCTATTTCACAGATAGAAGCCAGGAAAAGCACCAGACCCAGACAAGATAACTCCTCGTTTAAAAGTCTGCTGATCAATTGCCATCTTCACCCAAATCTTCAACAAATCACTAGAGATATGCCATGTTCCTTCTTGCTTCAAACACTCCACTATCATCCCCGTGTCAACTAAGCCATCCATCAAGGAACAGAACGGCTACAGACCAGTTGCTCTAACCCCTGTAGTTATGAAAACCTTTGAAAGGCTAGTGATGTCCCACTTGAAAACAATCACGGATCCACTGTTAGATTCCCCCCCTGCAATTTGCATATCAAGCAAATAGATGGACATATCATGCTGTTAATATGGCTCCGCACTACATCCTACAACATCTACCTATCCAAGAGTCCTCTTTGTAGACTTTAGTTCAGCGTTCAATACCATCATACCGGACATTCTTCTAACTAAACTAAATCAGCTAGTGGTACCTGAACACACTTGTAAGTGGATCACAAGCTTCCTAACAGACAAGAAGCAGCAGGTGAAACTAGGCAAAATCACATCAGATTTCTGTATAATTAGCACAAGATCCCTCCCCTCCTAAAGCTGTGTACTCTCATCACTTCTCTCTATATACCAATGACTGCGTCTAAAACGACACATCTGTTAAACTACTGAAGTTTACCAACAGTGATTGGTTTCATTTGCGACAATGATGAAACCGCATATAGATGGGAGGTTGAACAACTAGCATCAGGGTGCGACCGGAACATTCTGGAACTTGAACACACTCAAAAACATAAAAATGGTGGTAGACTTTAGGAGAAACCCTCGCATTCTACCACCTCTTACAATACTAGACAACACAGTATCAACAGTAGAGACCTTCAAATTTCTAGGTTCTATCATATCTCAGGACCAAAAATGGTCACCTAACATCAAAAACGTCATCAAAAAAGCACAACAAAGAATGTTCTTTCTGAACCAACTCAGGAAGCTCAAACTGCCCAGGAAGCTGCTGTTACAGTTCTACAGAGGAATCGTTGAGTTTGTCATCTATACCAGCGTTTCCCAACCTTTTTTGAGCCGCGGCACATTATTCATGTTTTCAAAATTCTGGGGAACACTGAAAGGGGGGGGGCGGGGGGGCTAAAGAAAAGTTTGGACAAAAAAAAATCTCTTCCTCCATTTCACTCTATTTCTCCCTCCCTCTTTCTCTTCCTTCCTTCCCTTCTTTCTCTCCATCCCTCTTTCTTTCTTTCTTCCTCTCTTTTTTGCTCTCTTTCTCTCTCCCTCCTTCCCTCCCTCTATGTCTTTCCCTCTCCCTCCTTCCCCCCTTTCTTTCTCTCTCTCTTGCTTTCTTTCCCTCTCTTTCTCTTGCTTTCTTTCTCTCATTCTCTCTCCCCTCCTTTTTCTCTCTCTCTCTTTTTCTCTCGTTCACCACGCCAGCAACAGAGAGAAAAAGAAAGAGCGAGAGAGAGCTGGAGAGAGAGTGGAGTGCGCAGCAGCCATCAGCTCCTCGCCCTCCCAGACGTCCCCAGCGCCCGGCCTCACGCCGCCTCCTGTTAGCCCGGCCGAAAGCCACACAGTCCCGGACTCCCGGATCGCTTGCTTCTCCGGCCAGCGCGGCGCTTTCCTGGGCAGATGGCTTTGCTGACCGGAGAAGCGAGCGATCCGGGAGTCTGGGACTGTGTGGCTTTGCGCCATGAAGAGAAAACGGCAGCAGGGAAAAGTCGGCCGTTTTCTCTTCATGGCGCAAAGCCACACAGTCCCGGACTCCCGGATTGCTCGCCCCAAGGCAGGAGGCGGCGGAGGAGGAGAGTGGGCGGATCGGGCGGGCAATGAGGCAGGGCGGAGAAGCCAGGGGCGCGTTTGGCCGGAGGCACCGTGGGGAGGCAGGGGCAGGGAGGTGCGGCAGTAGGTGCCTCCGGCCAAACGCGCCCCTGGCTTCTCCGCCCTGCCCCATTGCCCGCCCGATCCGCCCACTCTCCTCCGCCGCCTCTCGCCGCGGCACACCTGACGATGTCTCGCGGCACACTAGTGTGCCGCGGCACACCGGTTGGGAAACGCTGATCTATACCTCTATAACTGTCTGGTTTGCTTCTGCAACCAACAGACACACACTTCAGAAGATAATCAGAACTGCAGAAAAACAATTGTTGTCAACCTGCCTTCCATTGAGTACCTGTTTACTGCACCAGTCAAAAAGAGGGCAATGACAATATTTACTGACTCCTCGCATCCTGGATATAAATTGTTTCAACTCCTACCCTCAAAATGACGCTATAGAACGCTGCATTACTATTACTGTTAGTCTTCTCATTGTTCCTATCACCCATCTCCTTCCACTTATGACTGTAACTTGTTGCTTATACTCTTATGATTTAATAATATTAATATTAATATTTAACAATATTGTTTCCTGATTGCTTATTTGTACCCTATGACAATCATTAAGTTTTGTACCTCATGATTCTTGACAAATATATATTTTCTTTTATGTATACTGAGAGTATATGCACTAAAGACAAATTCCTTATGTGTCCAATCACACTTGGCCAATAAAGAATTCTATTCCATTCTATTCTATTTCCATAGGAAATAGAATAGTAATCTGATGCTATAAGAAGAATTTATCTCTGATAGTCTAATTGTGAAGTATCTACTAATGATTCTGCTAAACTATTGACTTCTATCAAACCTGACTCATTTCAGATTTGCTGAATGCTTAGGCCAGTGATGGCGAACCAATGGCATGGGTGCCACAGGTGGCACGCAAAGCCATATCTGGTGGCATGCAAGCCGTTACCCTAGCTCAGCTGCAACATGCACGTGTGAGCCTGCCAGCTGATTTTTGGCTCACAGAGACTCTGGGAGTGTTTTTGGCTTCCAGAGAGCCTCCAGGGGGATGGGGAGGGTGCTTTGACCCTCCCCTGGCTTCAGGGAAGCCTTTGGAACCTGGGGAGAGTGAAACATAAGCCTACTGGGTCCACCAGAAGTTTGGAAATAGGCCGTTACTGGCCTCTGGTGGGGTGAAAGAAGCTGTTTTCGCCCTCCACAGGTATTGAATTATGGGTATGGGCACTCGTGCATGTGCACGCTCTTTCGACACCCAACGAAAAAAGGTTAATCACTGGCTTAGGCTGTTGCTTTTAAAACTCCTTAAATGTCTCGGCTTCCCCCCGACCCCCCCAGGCCGGCTCTGACGTTTTAAAACACGCGCGCCACTTTGCAGCTGTCTTCTGAAACCGAACGCGGAAGTTAGCGTTCCGGCTTCAGGAGACAGCTGCGAAGTGGCGCGCGTGTTTTAAAAGGTTGCAGCCGGCCTGGGGGGCTTGCCAGCCCCCCCCCCCCAGCATCCCAGGCCGGCTGCAACCTTTTAAAACACGCGGGATACGAGCGCCAAGGAGCTGTCTCCTGAAGCCGAGACAGCTCCTTGGCGCTCGTATCCCGAATGTGAGCTCGGGAGGCGAACAAAAATGTCGCTCCCCTCCCAGCTCTTATCTCGAGTAGCTCGTAAGTAGAGCTGCTCGTATGTCGAGGTTCCACTGTACATGCATCTCTTGAATTCCCATATTTGTTACAAGCATAACACATTGATAATACATATTTCAACAAACATAGGAATACAGATTTGCAATGAAAACTATGGCAGCTCTTACTCTGAAAAATTGCTTTAAATATTTGATATTCATCAACAGGGTTATCTTCATCATCAATAATAGTTGAATATCCCTCCAGTGCTGTCTCTTCAGCATCGTCATCTTCCCAATCCTCATCATCTCCATCTTCTCCAGCCTGTTTTGCCAAAATCTCTAAATACTCTTGACCATCTTCATCGATATCATCTTCATCACTTCCAAGTTCTTCTGTAACCAAACAAAGGGTATTAATAGTGCCCCAAAATTTCATCTAGACTATTTCCCTTTAATTATTCTATTATTTGTATTGCATAAAATTCCACATTTTAAAAAAAAAATCACATGGTTTTAATACACTAGGTTAGGAATAGAACACAAATTTATTCACATGATACTATATTACCCAGCTACCAAATAATAACTGCAAAACAGATATAACAACAAAAGAACACTAAATGAATTGGGCCAATGATTCAAGTCTACTTAGCTTTATTTTCAAAAATAAAAAATATTAGGACAGACTGAAGAGCACAAAAAATATGACTAGTTATATGCAATCAATGCCTATATTCTAGGGACAAATAGTTCCAGAAAATGAAATGTGTGTTTCCTGGACCATACTAAATTTCTATTTTGATTTTTGCACCACCACTCCACTCTGCTTTTCTGAAATTAATCTTCCAAATGGAAAGATCTTTCTAATTTGAAAAATTAAATTCCCCAAAAAACAACTGGTAAATCCATGAACAGCAAGTCATTTCTGTCCAGAGAACAAAATGAAACACTTCAGAAAAATTCTAGCAATGGCAGCTTTTGCATATTCTTAGACATGGCAAAGGACCAATTAGTCTTCGGAGAGGGGCGGCATACAAGTCTAATAAATAATAATAATAATAATAATAATAATAATAATAATTATTATTATTATAACAATAATAATAATTATAATCATTATTTTGTTATTATTATTATTATTCACAGCTAACGGACCCAAACAGAACAAAGAATAGAGCACTGTAGGAAAAATAAGATGTGCATAAATACTTCAATCCAATTAAAAGGCAAAGATGAAACAAACAGAGGGAAAAAATCACAAGACACACCAAAAATGGAAAGACTTTCTACAGCTACATCAGTAATGTTGCTGATCATCTCTACAGAAAA
The DNA here is from genome assembly GCF_031021105.1 of Erythrolamprus reginae. Classification (NCBI taxonomy): domain Eukaryota; kingdom Metazoa; phylum Chordata; class Lepidosauria; order Squamata; family Dipsadidae; genus Erythrolamprus; species Erythrolamprus reginae. The sequence continues at coordinate 122,025,400 of NC_091950.1, forward strand.
GACCATTACATTACCTGCTTCTTCATCTTCCTCTGCTTCGTCATCATCGTCATCACTGTCATTTTCATGTTCAGCATGGCAAGCATATGCTCTTTTTAATCCATTAAATAAAAGTATGAAAGCTGGCAGGATCTGACCCGAAACCTGATTTAAAACCTGCGGTACATGCTCCAAATCAATCAGTGCACAGAGGCCCAGCACACACATTTTTCTGTCATGAAGTCTGCAATAAGAAATAAAACATCATATTACTTTTGATTTTAGGAAAGATGCCACAATTCTGAGATATTCACAAAGGGCATGGCTGAAGAGATCAATGTGCATGCTCAATAGACTGTTACGTTTCTTCATAGTTCTAGCCCACATTCCCTGAAGAAGCTAGATGGAAAAGAGGCACCTATTTTATCTACATAATCCCTTCTCTCTACATTAGAATTTAATGAAAAGCCATAATCCCAGAGACAACAAGCTTACCCCAAGAAACAGTCTACATCATTAAGCCACTGTGTAATGAAGTGATTTGTAACAGGCTCCACATTATTGGGGAAGCGAAGATTTTCCAAGGTATTTAGAAGTAGATGAGGATTGTAATAGAGAGCAGCTATGGCAACCTGGAGGCACATTGTCCGTAATTCACTTGTTTTAACTTCTCTAGTTAATCGTTCTAAAGCAGCTTCCACAAACAAGGGTATACACTAAAGAGACGGAGGGAAAAATGTTACTAAAGACAGAGGCAAATATTAACACATCGCTGTAGTGATAAACATTTGATTTTCAATGTCTGTATCTTGCAATGCATGTATTAAATTTTTAACTTTTAAACTCTCTAGTATAACAGAAGACACTTCCATAGTTACTCAGAGCTGCTCTTTCTCTATCTCCCTTCCCCTCCAACATTTCTTTTTAGGATTACGGAAGATAATACAGATAGTCCTAAACTTACAACAGTTTGTTTAATGACTGTTCAAAGTTACATTGGGACTAAACAAATGACTATTTTTCATACTGGCTACATCCCTATAGTCACATGATCAAAATTCAGACACTTGGCAACATATTTGCCATGTCCAAGGGGTCATGTGGCCACCTTCTGACAAGCAAAGTCAATGGGGGAAACGAGATTCACTTTACAGTTAGTGTTACTAACTTAACTTTAGTGATTTAATTAACTGTGACAAGAAAGGTGGTAAAATGGAGCACATACAATTAACAACTGTCTTCCTTAGCAACAGAAAATTTTGAGCTCAATTTTTATAAGCGAGGACTACCTAAACATGCCCCAGAGTAGGTAACGGACGCTGATGATGTTTATTTATTGATTTATTCCAACTTTTCATCCAAGAAAGATGATCAAGGTGACGAACATGATTTAAATAGTACAGAAAATATTATCAGAAAATAATAAAAATAAAAGAATTAAAGCATGATTAAAAATAGTCAACGCTAATTTGTTCAAAAGCATTGACTTTGGCACTAATTGGAGACCCGGGCACATTTCTCACAGTTGAATATGACAAAGGGGAAATTTGAGTCTAAGAATGCTATTCAGCAGCATCAATCATTTTGTAGAATTACTCATGTCCCTTTTGAGCTGGAAATGAAATGTCCAAAGTCTAAAGAAGAGACAGAGGATGTGGAGTCATCTGAAAGATCTTTGAGCCTAGACACTCGGAAGAAGTTACCAGAATTGTTTGTGATATTAGTTCCCCACTTGCCCCTCTTTCTTGACTGCCAAAGAGGCAATAAGGAATTTGTTTCTGGCAACAATCAACAATTCATTGTAGGAGAAGAAAATGCTAGTTATAGAAATATTACACAAGATAATGGGCCTAAAAATTAAAACTAGACTTTTAAATTGAGAGTGTTTGAGTTTTCATTTTGCAGGAGCCTCTAAGAACTGAATTTGATGAAAAAACTAAAAAGATTTTGATGTGATAGGCTGCTTTAAAATTAATAAATAGAAAACATAAGATGTTGGTTAAAAATATAGCTGCACAAAATTAAGGTGTTTTGATGAAGAAACCTGTTAGAGTTAGATAAAAATAATTATGAATTTGAAAAGGACAACACTGAATTTGATGTATAGTTGTGTATAAATGATATTATTGCTAGGAAAAACTTGTACTGAAAATAAAGAGAGAACAAGATTGTACAGCTAATGCTCAACTTAACAACAGTTCATTTAGTGACTGTTTGAAATTAAAATGGCACTGAAGAAAGTGATTTGCGTTTTTCATACTTATAACCATTGTAGCATCTCCATGGTCATGTGAACAGAATTCTTGGCAACTGGTTCATATTTGTGAAGATTGCAGTGTCCTGCATGTGATTATGCAAACTCATTTTGCAACCGTGTGACAAGCAAAGTTTTTAAGTTTTTTATGTACAGACTGGAAAGCCACTTGTCTAAAATGGTATAGGGTCTCCTGCCTGAGTTGAACTAGAAGACCTCCAAGGTCCCTTCCAGCTCTATTCTGATTGATAAAGTCAATGAGAAACCAGATTCACTTACGATCTGTGTTAGTGACTTAATAACTATAGTGATTTGTTTAATAACTCTGGGCATAAAATCGAGCAAAATTCACTTAACAACTGTCTCAGCAACATAAATTTTGTACCCAACTGTAGTCTAAGTTGAGGACTACCTGAATGGTAAAACAGGCGAAAAAGGGATATAATATACAGTTGAACTAATGACCAAGTATCTGGAAGAAAGAGTTGAAATTTATAATGAATCATAATTTTAAATTTTAAATATAATTTTTATAAAATGAGTAATTGTTGGTACATGACAATTGATAAATTGACAGCTTTGATGAAAGAAAAGACTTAAGACAAACTTTCTACTTGAATACTACTTTTGGACTTTTTGTAAGAAACTGAAAAATGAAAAGTTGATTTTGGGATTCTATGATTAGAATTACATGGGACAGTGAAAGTAAAGTGTTAATCTTAGAATAAGAGTTTCATATATTATTTTAATCTTACATCTGTACCAAAGTCATAATAATTTTTAACCACTTTCCCCCTTCTCCCCACTTTTTTTACTTTCTTTTTTTAAAGAAAGCTTACTTTCTGTTTATCTTTTAATGTTATAATTCTTTTGAAAATCAAGTTACCTGAAATTGTTACCTTAAAGTTTTCTTTTTCAAAATTCAAATACCCATTAAGCTCAAATAATGAAAGTTTCAGCTTTTGTATTCCTTCTTGATGGAACAAGCTTTCTTTAAAAAAAAATTAATTTTTCCTTTTTTATTTACATTGAAAACTTGCTGTTTTCTTTACAAATGAGCAGGAATAAAACATATAACTCAGAACATTATAATATTGCTGTATTTAGGACACAGATTTATGATGACACTGATTATTTACAAACAGATGGGAAGTAACTGAGCATCTCCACAGTATGGTTTCCTTCACAGATTTCTGAAAACACATTATTTAACTTACCTGATCAATTCCACGGCCTTTACATTGCAAAATGATAACTTCTAATAGTTTTGCTGCATGACATTCTGCATCTTCTCCTGCTACACCTGTAAGGACCTAGGAAATATATGAACTATGAATTTTGGTACTCATCACTTTCTATAAATAAATTCATCAATATAAAATGTTGTCATCTATAGGTTTCATCAATATATAAACGACTAAACATATTCTGTGCAAGAAATCTCCAATCAAAACAGAGAGACTGTTCGTTTTAATAGCAATGATCACCAAAAGAAATAAAAGCCAATATGAGAACTCAAGACTCATTCTTGTTTAAAGGAAAGGACTTCTCCACCAGATTTTTAAAAGGCCTATTTTCCTAACATTAGCTCTGCTTGGGTTGTTGACATTACACCTGGAATTACCATTCATGCAGCAGTTAACAAAATATGACAAAGGTGTTTCAAAATTCTGCCTTATTTCGCACCATTATGTTTGAGAATTTGGAGGCTGGACAATGGTAAACTTGTCTTTCAACATCATTAGACCAGTACTATGATCTCATGTTGCTCTTTGGCTGCAGATTGTATGTGAGCAATATAGCCTACGTGCAGAACGCAAATGGACTTTATCACTAGACATAGATAATGTACTATGCACATTTGACTGCAGCCATTTAAATCTACTCTGGAAGACAAATTAAAAACATAACACACATAATATTCACATCTCTTTTTTCCTAGTTTTAAAAAGGCTCACAATACTATTCCGAGGAATGGGTTACCTACCTTTTTACACATACTGTAGATCATTTCTAGGTATTTTGTATCAGACAGGAGCGTGTCTGTATCAACAGTTACATAATTATGCAACAGTGGCATCATATCTGTATTTAAAAAGAATAATACTACAGGTATTATATATGTTCCCACTTAATATTCATAAAAATACAGTATGCATTAGCATTTCAGTTTATGTCATATCATTTCCCCTTTGTAACATGAGCTCCACAAGGCATAATGCAATTCACCTGTAAAGTAATCAAAACCATCCTGCTGAAATACGTCAAAGACCAGAGGCAGAAGCTGCCACATCTGTGCAGAGACCTGCTGACAGGTCAGGCTGTGAGCCAAGGAGAAGATTTCCTCATAGAATTCTAGAACAGAACCAAAGTATAATTAAGAGTGACTTTGATCAAATTAGTAGTAGATTGTTTAATGTGTTCGTATTATTTAATGCAACTTAAAAAATTACCTAAAACATGTTGTTGTAGAACTGTTCCAATTACTTGTAAACAGATACCTTCTAACTGTTGAGTAATCTGAAACAGAATATTTAAATGTAAGACAAGATATGTATAAGATTGTTGTTGTTAGTTGCAAAGTCATGTCTGGCCCATCATGACCCCATGGCCTTCCTGTCCTCTACTATCCCCCAGAGTTCTTTTAAGTTCATGCTGTCTGCTTCAGTGACTCCATCAACCCATCTAATTCTCTGTTGTCCCCTTCTTCTTTTGCCCTCAATCTTTTCCAGCGTTAGGGTCTTCTGCAACGAGTCTTTCCTTCTCATTAGGTGATGGAAAATCCAATTTGAGATTCAAATAGTATGTGATCCATCCCCCATGATCCATATTCATTCTTTTCCCCTTCCTTACATGATACCTATAACTTTTTGCACTTTTTCAGAACATTTTAAATTTGCTTTATTTTTTTTTTTATTTTTTTTCTTGAAGTTCAGGTGCAGAATTTGTCAGAAGTTATTTTATTCTAGAAAATGGGTGTAATACTGAAACCTGAAACTTTTCTTTCTGGGATAGTTAATATACAGATGGGGGAAAATATGGGACTTTTTAATATACAGCTATGGCAGCAAGGTTGTTATATGCTTAAAGTTAGAAAGAATATATACCCACAATGGAAAGAATGGATGTTGAAATTAACAGAGCTAGCTGAGATGACAAAATTCTTTGCTCAGAGATAATAATTTGATTAAATTTCATGCAATCTAGAGGCCATTGATGAGATTGTTTTGCAGGATAAGGAGAAGAATCAACTTTTGACTTTGCATTTTGAAGATTAGATTAGACTCAACTAGAGAAATAATTGTGGTTTTTAAAATAAAAGGTTAACTACCTTTGGTATCTTAGAGGGCTTTTTGGATGATATTAAAAAAATATTTCATCAATATTGATTTTTAGGAAAGAAACAATTGTTTTTGGAACAATTAGTTCAATAGATTTGTAAGACTCAAATTATATGTGAATCTGATGACCAGCAATTAATGTAAAGGTTATTGTAATGTTTTAATATTACATGGAGAAAAGCTATATTTTAAGAGTTTTTTGAATATATGATATATGTTTCTATAGTCCTTTTGTGAGAAAGAGATAAGAGCCTCCATTGAATGATTACAAAGAAAAAAGAAAAAATGCATATGTTTGATAATAAGCTTGATTTTGTGTAGGAAACTATGTATTGTCTTTTATTCTATGCTGGAGAAATAAAAATTAAAAAAATATATGGAAAAAAATATTGATTTTAAGTATGAATACTATGAGTATTTTAAGATATTTTATAGATTGTGTTATTTCCTTAAACTCAGAGGTGGTTGAATTTTCAATATACAGTGATCCCCCGATCATTGCGAGGGTTCCGTTCCAGGACCCCTCGCAATGACCGGTTTTTCGCGAAGTAGCGCTGCGGAAGTAAAAACACCATCTGCGCATGCGCAGATGGTGTTTTTACTTCCGCAGCAGCAGCGAGGAGCCGAAGATTGGGGTTTCCCCACCGCCCACGCAAACTCCTCGCTGCCGCTCGCCCGCCCTTCGCCTGCCCACGCCGTTCGCTCGCGCCGCTTCCCAGCTGAGTCCTGAAGCCAATTCGCTTCAGGACTCAGCTGGGAAGCGGCGCGAGCGAACGGCGTGGGCGGGCGAAGGGCGGGCGCGCGGGCAGGCGGTGGACAAGCCGTTCGCTCGCGCCGCTTCCCAGCTGAGTCCTGAAGCCAATTCGCTTCAGGACTCAGCTGGGAAGCGGCGCGAGCGAACGGCGTGGGCGGGCGAAGGGTGGGCGAGCGGCGGGCACACGGGCAGGCAGGCGGCGGACAAGACAAGCGGCGGGCGCGGCAGTAGCGAGGAGTTTGCGTGGGCGGTGGGGAAACTCCTCGCTGATGCCCGCCACTCGCCCTCCCGCCAGCAAGAGGGGGAAGACCCAGGGAAGCCGCCCAGCAGCTGATCTGCCCGGCGCCATCTACGCATGCGTGCCCATAGAAAAAAAGGGCGCGCATGCGCAGATGGTGGTTTTACTTCCGGGTTCAAAAATCGCCATATAGCCGTTTCGCAATGATCAGGATCGCAATACCCGGGGGATCACTGTACAGTGGTACCTCAAGATACGAACCCGGAAGTTCGGCAAAAGTTCGGGGCTCGGGAGGTTGCTGGGAAGCCCCCCAGCCCGGCTGTCACCTTTTAAAACAGCCGGGCGGCTTTCCAGCAGCCTCCCAAAGCCGAACGCCAAACCCGAACTTCCGCGTTCGGAGGCTGCTGGGAAGCCCCCCAGCCCGGCTGTCATCGGGTTTGGTTGCACGGATTGACTTTACATTGTTTCCTATGGGAAACAATGTTTCGTCTTACGAACCTTTTGTCTTACAAACCTCCCCCTGGAACCAATTAGGTTCGTAAGATGAGGTATGACTGTACATTACTTTTGTTATATTTGATGTCTTTTTGTCACTTAGTTTTTGTCATTCTCTTTTCTTTTAGTTTGTTAGTTCGTATTTTAAGATATGATGTCAAAACTTAATAAATGCATTATTATTTTAAAAGCTATTTTATTCTGAACTCTCCTCCCACTTTTCATTAAGAAACGTGGAGGTGTTTTTAGCTCTCCAGCCAAAAAACTAGCAAATGCGATGTTTTCATATTGTAGAAAACTGGCTCTTTCTACAGCCTACAGAACAATCACAAGAAGAGTTGTTGAAGTGTTTCTGAAGGCTGGATAAATCCTTTCTACTATTCAGAAAAGTCATGTTTACTAGCTTTCTGGCTGAAAAAGTAACAAATGTAAGGTTTCTGAAGAACAGAAAAGCTGAAAAGATCTCAGAACTTCAGGATAGAAGCTTTTTTTCTTCAGCGCATCCCCCACTTCCGGAGTTCCCCCCTGCATGGAGGATAATGGAAAACCTTCCAAGAAAGTAGCAACTTGCAACCATTTTTAAGTTAAAGGACTTAAGGATGTAATTCAAAAAATGAATTATGATAACTTAAAGGAGAGACTGTAAGCATTTTTCCTGAGTCTCTGGTAACTTTGAATGATTGTTAAATGATTGTTTATAAGTAGAGGACTACCTATATTCATGCAATTATCAACAGATAATTCTTGCAGTTCATAAAAATGCATATATCTTCCCCCTCAAAAAAAATACCAGGAAGATGCTATTTAATTATTTAGTTTCATAAATAATGTAGTTACTGTATTTTTCGGTGTATAAGACGCACCTTTTTCCTCCCTAAAAGAGGCTGATAGTGAGGATGTGTCTTATACTCTGAATGTAGCTTTTTTTCAGCCCTAACTAGCTGCTAACAATCTTCCCAGCTCTTACCATGCATGCTCTTTCATTGTTTCTCTCTGTGAATAATGTTTTCCAAGCCCTAAGTCTTTGCAGGGTTTTTTTCATTACTCTAACTTGCACTGAGTAAGTTTCTTTCCAGCCCTAACCAGGTGCTAACAATGTTGTCAGCTCTTACCGGCTTGCAAGCTCTTTCATTGTTATTCTCTGCCAAGAATGTATTCCAAACCCTGTTTTTGATTTTTTTTTCCCCATTCACTATTTGCTCCAAATGTTTCTTTCCAGCCCTAACCAGGTGCTAACAATGTTCCTAGTTCTTAACCGCTTGCAAACTCTTTTATTGTTATTCTCTGCAAAGAAGATTGTTTTCCAAGCCCCAAGTCTTTGCAGGGTTTTTTCCATTGCTCTACTTATACAGACTGTTTCTTTCCAGTTGTTAATGATGCTCCCAGCTCTTACTAGCTTGCAAGCTCTTTCATTGTTACTCTCTCAGAATAATTTTTTAAGCCCTTAACCAGGGGATAAAATAACGTACTGAAGCTGACCAGACTAAGGACACTAGCCAGATGAATACCTGGTAAGTAGATTCTTTTCCCTATTTTCCTCCCCAAAAACTAAGGTGCGTCTTATATTCTGGTGCATTTTATACTTCGAAAAATACAGTAGTTAAGGCAGTTTGCTAACAGTTCCAAATAAATAAATAAAAATTAAACCAACTAAAATGAGCTCCCTTAGGATCGATCCAAAGTGGGTAAATACATAAGTAATTAAAAAGGAATTTGTATAGCTTATATGTATTTTATGGTAATGCTCCCAATCGAATGCAGTTTCACATTTATAAATAGCACCTCATTGCATTATTTTATTTCTACAATAAGTAGCAGCAAGTTTGTTCCACTCAATGGTATAGCAATATATTATAAATATAATGAATGAATAAATAAAGCACATACATAAAAACACAGATTAGGTTAAAGGTCTATCTAATCTAACATCCTGTTCTTCATAAATTGGCTAATGAATTAACTACGGTTAACTAAAAAGTACAATATATTTGAATATCAGATGTGATTGCATATAACAGAGGAAGGCTACTGCCTTCATAGTTACCTTGGAAAATACCTAGAAACACAGTTATTTTGAAAAATACCTAGAAACACAAATAGGCTACCATGAAAAAAAAATACTGGATGAATCAGTTCTGATTCCAATGTATAGATGTTTGTATCAATTCTCAGTCAACAATTAATGTTTGATTACTTATTTAATATATGTTTGCACTCCTTTGTAATTTGAAACATTTTGAAGAAGTGAACAAATACATTTTAGTAGTACACATTTGTGTTTATTAAGAAAGAGAGAAACATATTTATTTAAAAAATGGAGAGGGGGAAATTATTTTCTTTCAAAATTCACATTATGAAGTGTGGATTAAATAGATAAGTTTTAATTAGCTGCCTCAAAATGCTATAGTAGCCTTCGAATTAAGTTTGTATAAAAGTTGCAGCAATTGTTATTTATCAATGTTCTATGCAAATAGCAATTTTACTTGTATTGTAAATGATGCCAGTACTAAAATTCTCTGTTCATTTCATCACTACTAGATGAAGGATTATATATTTTTTAAATACAGAATCAAATTTTCGTCTCATTAGCTTAGGCTGCTACTTAATTGTCAAACAAAAACCTGTCATAGACCAACAAAATAGTGTTGTCCTCCCCCAAAGAGGATCCTACTAAAATTGGAAGAGGGGGAATATAACTGAAAATAACCACAAAAATCCTTACCTCTTTGTGATCTTCAACTACACTAAGAAGTGTATCAATAGTATTCAAGATTCCCATAGCTGTTACTGCTTTATCGTCACTGCCTTCTTCATCTGGTCCTGTCTGAATCACCTGGTTAAAAGTCATTGCCTAAAAACACACAAAAAAAATCTCAACTAAAAGTTATAATTTAAGAAACGGATAGTAAAGAACCAGGGAGTAAGGAAATCCGACTATGTTTCCAAGAATATGCATATTTACATTATAAATAAATAAGCATGCCTGTGCGAGGACCAATCAAGAGAATTTGAATGTTGTTTTCTTGTGGCTCAGGGGATTAAAAAGTTGATGTGGGGTTTGTGTTTTGTGGCTCATTTGGAGTTATCAAAGAAGCATGTCTTTGCAAACCATTCACAACAGACACTCAACAGAGCAGTCATTAGCGAAGCATGTATTCTTCTTTCCCAATGTAGGTGATCTCAAATAAAAGCAGAAAACTGAATTCAAATCTTATCTTTTAGTATTTCAAAAGGGTATTTCTTGATACTTTCATTATTCCATATTATTAGATATATATGCTGCACTTAACCAAATACAAGTTTACCAGAGTGTAAATGTACCTATTAAGTTTATCAGTCCTAAATGCACCTATTATCCCTGCGTAGCAGTCAAACTTTAATTTAATTTAATTTATTAAGTGTAGGCCGCCCAATTCCTTGCGGATTCTGGCAGCATACAACAAATAAAAATATAAATACAGTTAAGACCCCTAAACTAGCTAGCATCCTACACAAATATTTAGGAAATTTCTGGAGAGAAATACAAGCAATGAAAACACTGAAATATGGGCAGCAAATGTATCAGACAGATAGATGATAGATAGATAGATAGATAGATAGATAGATAGATAGATAGATAGATAGATAGATAGATAGAGAGAAACAGTCAGTCAGTCAGTACTGGGCCCAGACTTACCAAGTGCTGAGTCATCTCAACTGCTATAGGAGTAACTTCTTCACTATATTCACAGATCATTTTTTGAATTACATTGGTAAGATCATCATTCTCAGTTTCTCTAATTATATGTAGAAGGGCCTGCATTACAGGTCTAATGAATGGTGTTATATATTCTTTAGCTGCAAAGAAAGTAAGTACAAATGTTACTTTTTCATAATCATTAACAAAACTGAATAACTAAGCATTTTTATTTGTTTTTTAAAAATATGGTCTGAAAAAGATTCTTTCAATTATTATTTAATTAATTTTGCTGGCTGGCTTTATTTTGAATAAATATTTTATTAGTAAACATTCTGCAAAATTCCAGGGCTTTCCCAAGCCCCTCCTTCAATATTTGTGCTTATTTCTCTCTTATATAAAAAGAGGAGGCCTTGATCATTCCTCCTGACAAATTATTTCACATTTGCTTTTATTTCCTGATTCTCGGCTTCTTTGACAAAGAAGAAAATGTACCTCTCTCTTGATTACTAATCAAAACTTGCAGTGCAATGGCAGCTTCCACTTTAACAGGCATTTCTCTATCATCAATCAGGCATCTTCTTGTTAACTCCAGTGCTGTCTGAAGGTTCTGGTCACTCTTAAATTTAACTTCACAAAAATAATGGAGAACCCAGCAAGCCTGGTAAAGTTGGTAAGCAGTAAAACACATTTAATTATGGTCAACATGCATATTACTCTACATACATATAATTATTCCTTATGTTTGTAAGTACCTAAAAAAATTCAACAATATACTTTATGGTAGCATTGTGCATTAAGACTTGTCTCACTTTTTATAATATTCTATTATTAGTCTGGTTTTATAGTATCAAAAAGATTTAACTTATGTACTAACTTGCTTGATACTAAAAATCTTATTCTAAAATCCTTATAGAAAACTATTTTGCTTAGTATCCAAAATATTATTCTACAATTGTTACAGGAGACAAAATTAGATAATCTTGAAATATTCTGTAATATTTACTACCGTGTTTAACCAAAAATAAGACATCTCCAAAAATGAACCCTTTCCCAAAAATAAGTCCTCCCCAAAAATATTTAAACACATGCGCAGCTGGTCCCTGCCATTTTCTCTGGTTAGGATTAGGAAGACAGAGCTAGAAATCAGGTAAGACAGCAAGAATAGCCCTGTCTTGCTCCATGTGTCCTAAAATAATAAAACCTCCCCAAAAATAAGGCCAAGCACTTATGTTGGGATTTTAAAAATATATAAGACAGTCTTATTTTCGGGGAAACATGGTATATAAATACAGATTACAGAACCTTATTATATAAAATGTTATTAAAGTTAATTAAATTATTTTAACAGGAAACCAATGTCATTTGGAGGGAGAACAAACTGGCCAGTTACATTTGTCCATTTCCCTTGCAATTTAAGAATGAGTCTACTATTAATTGAGACTGAATTGAAAGTGACTGGCTGGCTAAAGTTCGATGGTAAACTTCCATGACTGGAATGGATTTCAGTCTTCATCTCCCTGAACCTATACTTTAAGTATTACATCATGCTGGCTGCTGATGGTATTTTATGGAACTCAAAATTCTGACTGCAGAGGCTTTAGCAAGATTAAAGTCATGTACTTGTAACTTTGCACTTAGATTATTGCAATGCAAACCCACACTGGACTGTTTTTGATATCAATTTGGAAGTTATAGCAATCACTAACTGCTGTCTAGATAGTCCTCTGGTTATGACCATTCATTCAGTAACTGTTTGAAATAACAATGGTGCTGGAAAAAAATAGACTTATAACCACTTTGAGTTCCAGTCAGCCACCAGGATGTAATATTTAATATGTAGTCAGGGAGATGAAGGCTCCAATCCATTCCAGTCATAGAAATTTACTGTTTTAACCAAAACCTGGGTACTTGATAACGGGATTGCATTTACAACTGTCACAACATGTGTGGGTCATATTCTCCTGCCCTACGCCAACTGCCTCCGCTTCAGTTTCCCCCAGGTGGTGACAGCAGAATATAGCAGCTTCATAGTCTCAGCCCCGCTCTGTAAGGTGGCCAAAAAAGCACAAATTGGGGGAGAGGGGGAGGAGTTGTACAAGGCAAAAATAAATTGCCACCTTCTGACTTAGTGATCCCCTGAAATCATCCCCTCCAAGAAACCAAGGCTTGGGGTTGAGAAGGACCAAATTGAAAATGGGGTGTATTAGGGTGGGAGCTTTGGAGAGACAGAAAACATGATTGCTATTTTCAACTTTCCCTGGCAGCTCCTGACAAGTAAAGCCAATGGAAAAGCTGACAAGAGGCCACAAATTGTGGTTGCAAGAGATTCTCATTTAATGACTTCAACTGAGACCGCCAAAACTTCCATTGCTAACCAGTCCAACCATATATTTTTTCCCTTAATGATCACTTTGGTTAAGAGATGGAAATTCCCATCTCAATTAGGGCCATAACCTGAAGACTATCTGTAATATCAACACCAAGCAAGCCTTCTACTTTATACTTGCAGGACTATCTGCTCCAAATAAAATCTGCCCACATATGTGGGCCAGAAAGACATGCCATAGATTCCTTATTTAACATTCAATGGATGTAGTGCTATTGCTAACATGTTGTAAGTCACCCTGAGTCTAAGGAGAAGGGCGGCATTAAAAAAAATATCAAATCAAATCAAATCAAATCAAATCAAATCAAATCAAATCAAGAAAGAAAGAAAGAAAGAAAGAAAGAAAGAAAGAAAGAAAGAAAGAAAGAAAGAAAGCCTGTATATATACACATCTCAAATACATTTATATTCTGGAAAGCTGTGAAAGAGATTTTTTAAAGACCTTCAAAGTAGACAGCATTACTTAATTGAAGGTAAATGTTTTTGGGCAAGTGGTAAATATGCTATTGTTGCAAGATGTTACATATTGTTATTTTATGGTATGGTATACCATATAGGATCCCTGAGTGAGGTAGTACATAAGCACATGTAATAATTATATTATCAAAATCATTTTATTTCCCATCACTACACCCTACAACTTTTGTAAGACTTAGGGGACTTTGTGTTCCTTTACATTCTAGAAACTTCCAGAAGTCTTGATCCAACTTTCCACTTACCCTTGCTCTCATGTAGCCCAGCTCATTACTGAACAGAGGAAAGACATGATTCTGCAACATGTACTCCATCTGATCTTTGTATACCTTTTTCTGTGGAAACATTTTTCCAAAAAAGTAGATCAGTCTATTTTTTTACATATATAACTCACTTCTCAAAAATGTATTTTGATTTTTCCCCATCCTATTAATATTAGTAACTGAGTTAAGTAGTTGCTAAACTAATACATAATAAACTACTAATACTGACTCTGGCCAAAATAGTATTTCACAGATAAGAAACTTTTACCTAAATTATTGAAATAAAGCTAAGACAATGTGAATCAGGAGTGTCAAACTTGCATCATTCATGGCATTGTCACATGACATATAGCTTTTTTCTTTGCTAAATTGGGCATGACCCAGCGAGTTTGACAGCCCCGATGTAAATTATTCATGTGTTATGGAGTTACCTAAACCTAATCATGCAAGAATTATTTCAACCACAAATCTGTTACCAGATTTGAGTCAAAATTAACTGATACAATTTAAGAGGTACAATTCAAGATAATCTATTCTGTTAGATATAGAATAGTGATAAATACACAAGAGGTACACATTCAATACAGATATCATGCATTTAGCATGCTAGGATCATTAATTTATGTCAATTGTACAAGGTCTGTTTCTTACGATTAATCTGGGTGGATAAAAATTGATTGTTTTTAAAAAATCAAGATTTTTTCATTTTTATCAAATTTATATTAATAAAATGCTTTTGGAGTAAAAATCTATCTAAAGATAGTTTTGTATTTATGATACATTAATATTTTTGTTTATTCAGCATGAAACTGAGCTTAGTCATAAAGCATGAGGCTGTATATTTTGCAATATTGGGACTATCGGTGAGTAAACAACAGGTCAGAGGAGGAGCCACAGCAGAACAGAGATGACCATTGTTCTTTAAAAATTATGATTTAAATAGAGTTGATTTAAATTGACTTAATTTAAATCAAATCCACCCTGTGATTAATTCCTCTGAAAACTTTCCACTACCAGTTTCAGGAAAGCAAACATTTTAAGATTATGTGCTGAATAAATTTCATCACATAATCTTAATATATGTATAAAGTTGAGTAGATTAAAGTTTCTGTAGACACGGGCAACTGTTAAAAAAAAAGGGGGGGGACATTCTAAGACCATCATGATTGCAAATAGTCATTAAACAATCAGTCATAAGTCAAAGACTACCTGTAATGAAAATAAGGCAGAAAAATTTTAAGAGATTTTAAGGATCAACAAAATTCTCACTTACTTTCAGAAGTATTTCAGCCAAAGAACCAATCATATGCAATGCTCCATCTTTTTTACGAGGATCTGCACTTGGCTCTGTGAGGATTTGGTAACAAAAGCCCATTGTTTTTTGCAAGACCTAATATGAGAGTTAAATTAAAAATTATATCAATCAATCAAAAGGTTCAACTAATATTCTGAGTTGATAATTCCTAATGCCCAAGAGTTTATCTGCCCATGTTTAATTTTTCTAAATATTGTACATGAAAATTGCTTAAATGTAAAAAAGATACAAGGATTAAAACTGTCTTTAGGGAATTCAGTTAAAGTGAAAAGATACATTACTGACTGCCGGAGCTAATCATTAACAAGAAAAATCTAAAATCTTTAGACACATGCTCTCCTCCGCCCCCAAAACTATAAAAATACAGTGATCCCCCGGTTATTGCATTCCCGACCATTGCGAACAGGGTAATCTGCTATTTTTGAACCCGGAAGTCAAAACACCATCTGCGCATGCGTGCCCTTTTTTCTATGGGCACGCATGCGTAGATGGCGCCGGGCAGATCAGCTGCTGGGCGGCTTCCCTGGGGTCTTCCCCCTCTTGCTGGCGGGAGAGCGAAGCCCCCCCCCAGCACCCGCTCACCCGCCCTTCGCCCTTCGCCCGGGAAGTTCGCCAGGAGTCAGCGGAGAACGGCGCGCCTGTTTTAAAACGATCAGAGCCGGCCGGCTCCGATCGTTTTAAAGCAGGCGCGCCATTCTCCGCTGACTCCTAAAGCGGGGAAGTTCGCCAGGAGTCAGCGGAGAACGGCGCGCCCGTTTTAAAACGATCGGAGCCTGCCGGCTCCGATCGTTTTAAAGCAGGCGCGCCGTTCTCCACTGACTCATAAAGCAGGGAAGTTCGCCAGGAGTCAGCGGAGAACGGCGCGCCTGTTTTAAAACGATCGGAGCTTTCCAATGAGTCCCGAAGACAAACGTCAAACTTCCGCGTTTGTCTTCGGGACTCATTGGAAAGCTGCACGGGTGTTTTAAAACGTCACCGCCGACATGGGGGGCTTGCTAGCACCCCCCCCAAACCCGGGTTGGGGGTTCGGGGGGTGCTAGCGAGCCCCCCATGTCGGCGGCGACATTTTAAAACAGCCGCGCCGCCCCCAATCATTAGCTCCTCGCTAGCGCTGCGGAAGTTAAAAACACCATCTGCACATGCGCAGATGGCGTTTTTACTTCCGCAGCGCTACTTCGCGAAAACCCGCTCGTTGCGGGGGGTCCTGGAACGGAACCCTCGCAACGAGCGGGGGAACACTGTACTGAACATAAATCTAGCCCCATCATCTTCACGATGGAATGGAAAGGACTGGATTCTCAGGAGGCAAGAGGGGTAATAGACAACTCAGTTCAGATAGTTTGTATGAGACAAGATAAAAACATCTCATCAATAGTTCTCAGAATATGTGCCTGATGGCAAGATATTTTCCATAAGATGTGGAATAATAAAGAAACCCAGTTGGAAAATTTACAACATGTCTTTCCTAGTTTTGGGGCCTGTCATGCTTTGAGTCAGAACCAGTGGGGGGCTCCTGCCGGTATGGCTAATTGTGCGCAGCTCCGCGGCTCTTGTATGTGAGTGCGGGATCAAGCGCAATTTTGCTTCCCATACCTTTGCAGGTAGCAAAATCTCACCCGGGGATACATGTGTGCACACGTTTCACCAAGAGATTTTTGCTTCTCTGCATATGGGGAAACAAAAAACCTCACCAAAACGCATGTACACATGTGTCCCTGTATGAAATTTTGATACCTGCACAAGTGCGGGAAGCAAAATTGCGTTCGATCCCGCACTTGTGCACCAGAGCCAAAGAGCTGCAATTAACCGTTCCAGCAGGAGCCCACCAGTGGTCAGAACCTGACACAGCAATAACAATGCCAATCGTACAACCACTGCATCTTACATGAATCAGCCAGGACTTCAATGTTAGGGAGGTAGTGAGAGGCAATCAGAAAAACTGAATTCTTTCACTAATGTGCCATATTCTGGCAACAAACTATGAATATAGTGCAAGCATGCAGATTGGAAACTTTGCTCATCACACACTCTTCTATGCAAAGTAGCTGAGTGTGTCACCTGAAAAAGCTCGTGATGCCTACAAAACCTTCTACAAGCAGCTTCCCAAGTAAAGCATCCAATAGTCTACATATGAGATTTAAAAATAATGTTTTTTTGGATTAAAGGTAACCTTTATGGATCATACCTCTTTCCTTTTACCACATGCCGTAAACAACAATGTTTGTGCAGCAGTTGTGGGGGAAATGAAGTCTTCAAACACATCTATTAAAAGAAACAATTTACATTATTTGACTTTTGAAACATTCAGAAATTAATGCAAAACAAAAGGCAAACTCAGACATAAAGGATTCTTAAATCACCATCCATTAGAAATTTCTATTCTGAACTTCAATAAAGCACTTTAAACATTTGTAAACTTCTATTTGGAGAATTATGAATATCTCAAAGCTATAAAATGAGTAATGTTTTCTATAATTTTAGATAGTGTAATAATCAACATATTGCATATTAACATGATTAAACAACAATGTCATCTAAAATGTATTTATTAAGATTCACCTAGGACATATTCATTATTCCACAGGGACTTGAAATTTCAGAGATTTGAGATTTTAAAAAAAACAAAAACCATCTTCTTCGATCATGCTGAGAAAGCAACATACAGTGATACCTCGTCTTACGAATTTAATTGGTTCCGGGAGGAGGTTCGTAAGGTGAAAAGTTCGTAAGACGAAACAATGTTTCCCATAGAAAACAATGTAAAACCGATTAATGCGTGTAAGCCAGGGGGGGGGGAATCACAAAACAGTGATCCGCTGGGCGCCGCCACCCAGCTGTCACCTGAAACAGCTGAGTGCTTCTCGGCATTCTCCCGAACGCCAAACCCGGAAGTTTGGCAAAAGTTTGGGTTCGGGAGAACGTCGAGAAGCTCCGCTGACCGTCTGTCACCTTCCGAAATAGCTGGGGGGCTTCTTGGCGTTCTCCCGAACACCAAACCCAGAAGTTCGGCAAAAGTGCCGCCACCCGGCTGTCACCTTTGCAGAAGAGCCGTTGAGCTGTCGGCCGGTCGGGAGGCTCAAACAGAGGTGGGGAATCCCAATAGGGAATTCCAGGGGGAGAACTTTGACGTCACGGAGACGTCCTTCCTGGCAGGCCAAAACGTGGACTCCAGGAAAGACGTCTTTGTGACGTCAAAGCTCCGCCTCTGGAATTCCCTATTGGGATTCCCCACCTCCGTTGTTGAAAAGTTTAAATTTAGGGTTTGACTCTAAAAGGATGGATGAGTATTAGACAGAGATGGCATTTATACTTTGTATGTAGGAAGATCCCAGGTCCAATGCTTAACATCTCCTCCTAAAAGGATCACATGGTAGGAAAGACCCTGGAGAGCAGTTTTTTGTCAGTGTAAAGCAAGAAAGATACATAGACTGACACAAACTAACTTTCTGTGTTAAAAACATAAGAATTAAATACAGTGGTACCTCAAAATACGAACCCCTCGTCTTACGAACAACTCGAGATACGAACCCGGGGTTCAGAAAAAATTTGCCTCTTCTTACGAACTTTTTTCGTGTTACGAACGCCAAACCCGAACTTCCGGGTTCGGCGTTCGGGAGGCTGCTGGGAAGCCCCCCGGCTGTTTTAAAAGGTGACAGCCGGGCGGCGGGGCTTCCCAGCAGCCTCCGAACACCGAACCCGGAAGTTCGGGTTTGGCGTTCGTAACACGAAAAAAGTTCATAAGAAGAGGCAAATTTTTTCTAAACCGTTCGGAGGCTGCTGGGAAGCCGCCTGGCTGTTTTAAAAGGTCACAGCCGGGCTGGGGGGCTTCCCAGCAGCCTCTGAACGCCGAACGCGGAAGTTCGGGTTTGGCGTTCGGCTTCGGGAAGCTGCTGGGAAGCCGCCCGGCTGTTTTAAAAGGTCACAGCCGGGCTGGGGGGCTTCCCAGCAACCTCCCGAACCCCGAACTTTTGCCGAACTTCCAGGTTTGGGGTTCGGGAGGTTGCTGGGAAGCCTCCCAGCCCAGCTGTCACTTTTTAAAACAGCCGGGCGGCTTTCCAGCAGCCTCCGAACGCTGAACGCAGAAGTTTGGTTTTGGCGTTCGGCTTCGGGAAGCTGCTGGGAAGCCGCGCGGCTGTTTTAAAAGGTGACAGCAGGGCTGGGGGGCTTCCCAGCAACCTCCCGAACCCCGAACTTTTGCCGAACTTCCGGGTTCGGGAGGTTGCTGGGAAGCCTCCTAGCCCGGCTGTCACCTTTTAAAACAGCCGCGCGGCTTTCCAGCAGCCTCCAAACGCCGAACGCGGAAGTTCGGGTTTGGCGTTCGGCTTCGGGAAGCTTCTGGGAAGCCGCCCGGCTGTTTTAAAAGGTCACAGCCGGGCTGGGGGGCTTCCCAGCAACCTCCCGAACCCCGAACCCGGAAGTTCGGCAAAAGTTCGGGGTTCAGGAGGTTGCTGGGGAGCCCCCCAGCCCGGCTGTGACCTTTTAAAACAGCCGGGTGGCTTCCCAGCTATCTCCCGAAGCTGAACGCCAAACCCGAACTTCCGCATTCGGCGTTCGGAGGCTGCTGGGAAGCCCCGCCGCCCGGCTGTCACCTTTTAAAACAGCCTGGGGGCTTCTCGGCGGCCTCCCGAATGCCAAACCCGGAAGTTCGGGTTTGGCGTTCGGCGTTCGGGAGGTCGCTGAGAAGCCCCCAGGCTGTTTTAAAAGGTGACAGCCCGGCGGCGGCGTTTTTTTGCGGGGGGGGGGGGTTGGTTGCACGGATTAATTGACTTTACATTGTTTCCTATGGGAAACAATGTTTCGTCTTACGAACCTTTCGTCTTACGAACCTCCCCCTGGAACCAATTAGGTTCGTAAGACGAAGTATGACTGTACAAGAAACCTGTAAATGAGCTATGAAAGAGGACTTACTATTGGTTCTGGACAGAGTGAAGTGCTACCGGTTGAAACTTACAAAAGCAGAAGAATCTTATTTAACAGAATAAAAGTCATAAAGTATTTGTCTCATTACATCTTGCATGCCTCATATAAGATATTATAACTACTGCCAGTAAATCTAAACAGTGAAAATGGGTTTTGAACTATTTCTCTAACATATCTGACATTTGCATTCTACTGTGATCTTAATCTGTTATGCAAAGCCTTGACTAGCAAAACTGGGATAAAATGTTTACTAATTATACCACAATATAGTATAAATCAAGTTTGAAAAATCACAAAGTTTGAAATAATGACTGAATGTATTTATCACATTAAGCTAGAAACCAAACAAGCCAACTAAGACGCATTGTGATTTGTAAACCTATTACTGCTGAGCTGCAAAAACTCTCTGCAAATTTAGTCAGTTCTTACCAAATTTCATACGTATATATTCGTAAGGGTCTTCCTGCCACAGTTCTTCATCCGCATCTGTGTAGCACATCAGTGGAAAGATAACATCTTGGATAATTCCCTGCAATTAAAATTTATTTGTTTTTATGAACTGCTCTAATTTATTTTAAAAGGGGGAGAAGCTTCCAATATCAAATAAATGTAGAAATGTCAATGTAAAACTCATCAGCACAAGTTAAAACTCCAGTCAAATTCTGCTATAGCAGAGCTTCAGGGGCAAAAAGTCATAACTTATTATTTAGCTATCCAGGCTTCATTCCAAAAAAAAGAGGAAAAACAACTTACTTGAATATGAGGTTTCAGATTTTTCCAAGTAACCGCATGTGATACCCCTTGATTGATATAGTTCAAAGTCTGCTGTAGAACTCTTGGAGCCATATACTGCTTTTCTTTATATTGATATAACACTTTCAGTAAAACCTACGAAAATTGATTGATTAGATGTTTCTAAAGATTTAATCTGTTTTCCAAAATGTGTTAGTTTCTTTTCACACAGTTAAGATAGAATGAGTATGTAGCATGTAATCAGTAGGAAACCACGAGAGTTTGCTGAAAGAAGTAGCAGGAAGAAAAAAGAAGCTAGCTACATATAACAGCATTCTCTTGCCTGCTTATATGTTAGATAAGTGGATGTTAGACATGCCAAGAGAAACATAATAGTAAGTGAAGTAAGATTTGGTGACTTACGAAATGTGGTTAAAAAAAAAAGAAGAGGCAGGGTCCAGAATAAATAGCAGCTGAATGAATGTGACCAAATACAAAGTAAATAAATTAAGAGGGGATGGGTGGAGAAAGACTATGACTGTATGGAGAAGAGATCCTGAAAAGACAAGTTTGAAAAACTTGAGCAATGCATGAAAAGCTGTATGAATGTGGTGGAAACTAGGATGGTTTATAGAGATATAAAGTTATAAATAAAAGTATAAAGAGTGTTTATTGATGTGAATATATTTCAATCAGAATAGAGCTAGAATGTCTTCTAGTCCAAATACAGTGGTACCTCGGTTCTCGAACGCTTTGGTTCTCGTACATTTCGGATACTGAACAAAATTTTCGGCAAAAATTTGCTTCGGTATCTGAACAAAAATTCGGATACCGAACAGCCACAGAAAAATTTGTTTGTTATCCGAAATGTTACCGCCCGCTTAACAGCCTCCCAGTCTCTATAGTCTAACCCAGCGTTTCCCAACCGGTGTGCCGCGGCACAGTAGTGTGCCGCGAGACATGGCCAGGTGTGCCGCGAGAAGCTCAAGCTGGGCGGGGCGCTGCCGGCGCCCCTGCCTGAGTGTCGTCCTGTGGATGGTCTTGGGCTTCACAGTCGCTTCCTGGTTCCCTCTCCTCCCACCGCCTGTGTCTCCCGCCGTCGCCTCCCACCAAGCCGTCGCCCGTTGCCGTGGGTTCGAGTGGGAGCTGCCGCTTCCTTCCGTCCAGCTCAGCCACGCTGCCGTAGAAAGCACAGAGGTTATTGCCACCGCTTCTGCCTCCACTCAGGGAGCCACCGTGGTCACCGCGCCTTTTCCTCTCCCTCAGCTCAACCACGGTGGCTCCCTGAGTGGAGGCAGAGGTGGCGGCAATAACCTCTGCACTTTCTACGGCAGCGTGGCTGGGCTGCCTGGAAGGAAGCGGCAGCTCCGAGGAATGAGGCGCTGGCGGTAGACACAGGCGGAGGGAGGAGAGGGAACCAGGAAGCCACCGTAAAGCCCAAGACCAGCCACAGGACGACCTTCAGCCAGGGGCACCGGAACCGCGCGCAGCCATGGTGGGAGCAGCATGAGGTAGCAACGAGGCGCGAGGACAAGCAGGCAGCTTGGCGGAGGGGAAGCGCTGAGGGGCTCTCCTCCTTCCCCACCCCCGCGCTTCTCTCCCGCCCTGGCTTTTGCTTTGCCCCATGATTTCCCCGCAATTTCATCCAGGCCACCTCTTGCCTCCTTTTGAACTGCGGGGAAATCTGCGGGCAAAGCAAAAGCCAGGGCGGGAGAGAAGCGCGGGGGTGGGGAAGGAGGAGAGCCCCTCAGCGCTTCCCGTCCGCCAAGCTGCCTGCTTGTCCTCGCGCCTTGTTGCTACCTCCTGCCTTTTTCCAGGGGCCTTTGGAAGGCACCCAGGGAAGGGGGGGGATTGGGGGTGGCTGCAGCGGCTTCTCGTCCTCCTCATCCGGCTGCTAATGCCCGCCCGGCCCCTCTTGCAGTCCCTTCACGGAGCGCTTTTGTCCCAGGCTGTCAGCGAAAGGGCTGCAGGACAGGCGGGGCAGGCGTTCTTCTCACAGCTGAGGCAGAATTTGGAATGTCGGGGGTGTGTGCGTGCGGGCTCCGCATCCCCCTGCCACCCGGAACATTTAAAATAAGAAAAACCTTTGCCGGCCTCCGCAGAGAAGAAAGGAAGAGAGAGAAAGAGAGACAGAGCAAGAGAGACATAGCAAGAGAGGCAGAGAGAGAGAGAAAGAGAAAGAGAGAGAGAGAGAAAGAGAAAGAGAGCTAGCAAGAGAGAAAGAGACAGAGAAAGAGAGACAGAGAGAGAGAGAAAGAGAGAAAGAGAGAGAATGAAAGAGAGATAGCAAGAGAGGCAGAGAGAGCAAGGAAGAGAGAAAGACATATAGGGAGGGAAGGAGGGAGAGAGAAAGAGAGCAAAAAAGAGAGGAAGAAAGAAAGAGGGATGGAGAGAGAGAAAGAAGGGAAGGAAGGAAGAGAAAGAGTGAGGGAGAAATAGAGCGAAATGGAGGAAGATTTTTTTTTGTCAAAACATTTCTTTAGCCACCCCCCCACCCTCCTGTTCAGTGTTCCCCAGGATTTTGAAAATATGAATAATGTGCCGCGGCTCAAAAAGGTTGGGAAACACTGGTCTAACCTCTCCAAGCTGCAGGAAGGGTGGGGGCGGCTGCAATACCGGCAGCTTTGGGGGGCTCCTTTCCTCAGTGCTTCGTCTTGTGCACCAACTTTCTCCTTCCTGGCGGCAGCGGTGGTGACAGCAGCGGCTTCCCTTCGAGGAACAGCAGCGCCGGGAATATCACGTGATGAAGGGAAGGCGGTGGAGCCATCTCAACAGCTGCCGCCGCTCCACCGGCTTCCCTTCATTATGTGACGTTCCTTGCGCTGCTGCTCCTCGAAGGGAAGCCGCTGCCGTCACCACCGCTGCCGCCGGGAAGAAGAAAGTTGGTGCACAAGACGAAGCACTGAGGAAAGGAGCCCCCCGAAGCTGCCGGTATTGCAGCTGCCCCCACGCTTCCTGCAGCTTGGAGAGGTTAGACTATAGAGCTCCTCATATTTTTATCCCATAGGAAATAAAGAAAATAGATTTAATTGGTTCCCAGCGAGTCAACAGGGGCTGGGAACCAATTAAATCCATTTCCATTATTTCCTATGGGATAAATTAATTCGTTACTCGACCAAATCGGTTCTTGACCACACTTCTGGAACGAATTGTGGTCGAGAACCGAGGTACCGTTGTATTTCAGCTTTACTGTATTTTCTCATTTCATTCTTCTACATTATTTGGCTTACTATTTCTTACTTTTTTCTGTGCAACAGCTTTTATGCTACATACAAATGAACTGTCTTATTTAGCATGAAGTAACACTTTATGTACTGCAAGGTGATAAATACAAAGAAGAAAAGATGGCAAAGTGTATGCAAAATCTAATTGCTTGGAATGCCAGGAATTTGACCTCAGGGAGCTTGAATTTGACTCATTATATACATCAACATTAAAATGCTTTTTATATCTAAGGCAAATTTAATTCCTTTGACTAAAGAAATTGTATTCTCTAGGAAGTAATAGATTCTATTTGGCAAAAAAGAAACAGACTACCAATTCTTTTTCAAACATCTTCTACTTAAGTTTAAATGGGTTTTAATTTTTATAAAAAATGATAGTAAGGATCAGAAAATTACCTGCTGTACACCAACAGCAAATGCCTTTAAAAAAACCTCAGCAAATTCATTGTATTCCTTGGAAACATTACCAGGGCTCCCATACCTATTGCAATATTAGTAAAGAAAAACCACTGTAATATATTATGTACATCTAACATAAAAGATAACATTTAGAATACTTAAAAAAGAATTGGGGGGCGGGGGGAATGTTACCTTTCAAAAACCCTGGCTAAGATGTGGAGTGCCCACTTCTTACATTTCCACCATGGCAATTCAGGCCTATCATCTTCATCCACCTGAAGAGTTTCCTTTTGAAGCCAAATTAAAATTTATAGTATTAATTTATAATGTAATATGCTTCTAGGCTTTTATTTTAAAGACTAATTCAACTGGAGAGAACCATCTTTTGATGGGTAGGAATCACCTTTAAAATTATGGGGGACGGATGACAGCTACAATCAACAGAAAAATGTCACAAAATCAGGAGATTTTGTCTCGCATCTAGAGGATAAGAGTTTACTTTATTTGTACAGTATATGCTCCATAGATATACTGTAGCTTGGGGCATTTAAAAAAATTAGAATCATATTAAGATTTCAATTTTTAAGTTTCCCACCAGAAAAATGTGAGAAAAATTGCTGTCAGTTTTTAACTACTGGAGAAAGCCTTGAAGTTGAAAAAAAGGAAACTGGGGCCATAGGATATTCATCCCTTACTATAAATATGTGAACTCTCTTACTCAACAAAAGATTTAGCATGGCAAGATACAAAGAGAAGTAACGAAGAGATCTGCCACTTTTACTTTTGAATGAAACTAGAATCTGTAGCAGTGACGGTGAACCTTTTTTTGTTCTACTCTATAGTAGCAATGGTGAACTTTTTTTGGTTCGCGTGCCACAAGAGTGTGTGTGCAAGTGCTAGCACGCACGCACCCACATCCATTGCCTCCACCCCAGGTATGCGCACCCTCCCATGCTGTCCCTGTACATGCCACACAATCCTTCCCCAATCCCCGCACATGCACAAAGGCCTCATTGAAGCCTGGAACAGTGAAAAAACAGCCCAACAGGCAAACAGGATGTTCAGAAAATGGACTTCCAGTTTAGCCGTTGTGCTGTTTTTTTGCAACCCAGAGCTTTCAGCGAAGCTTCCTGAAGCCTTGGAAGTGCAAAAAACAACACAACAGGGAAACTGGAAGTCCATTTTTCCAAATTTTCCAGTTTGCCCACTGTGCTGTTTTTCACACTCTGGGAGTTCGAGAAGCTTCCCTGAAGTCTGTGGAGTGAAAAAAACAGCACAATAGGCAAAGTGGAAGTCAGTTTTTCCAAATTTCCAGTTTGCCTATTGAGATGTTTTTCTCACTCTGGGGCTTCAAGGAAGCTCCCAAGGCTGAAAATCAGCTGGCTAGCGCGTGCATGCGTACTGGAGCTGACATAGAGCAACGCCTTGCGTGCCCTCCAATGTGGCTCTATACAGGGTGCGTTCCAAAAATAATGCAATTATTTTTTTAAGGTAATTTTTTAACAAACACTTAAAATTCTTCAAAGTACTGTCCTTCGGCCTTTACACATTTTTTCCAGCGACTCTGCCATGACCAGTACGCGGCCTGGAAGGCGTCTTCGGAGCAACGTCAGGACTATTGGGGGGGGCAGCATGGGCACCTGGTGTTTGGCCAGGAACTTGCGGACTCGTAGCGGGTTGTGGCAAGGCACGTTTTTCATCCATAGAAGAGATCCAATCAGCCGTGACGAAGACCTTGAGAGATGTCCCCGAAGACGCCTTCCAGGACACGTACCGGTCATGGCAGAGTCGCTGGAAAAAATGTGTAGAGGCCCAAGGACAGTACTTTGAAGAATTTTAAGTGCTTGTGCAAATCTGTTCAATAAATTACTTTTTAAAAAATAATTGCATTATTTATTATTACGCACCCTGTATGCCACCTGTGGCACGCAGGCTATAAGTTCACCATCACAGGTCTATAATTACATGCAGCTGTGCATATCATTTATTTGCACACTCAGTCATACAATCAATTCATATACAATGTCATATACATAAATCACATTGTCTGTATAAAGTAAATGCTTACAGCTGGTACATCCCGATCGACAACTGTTTTCAAAATTTCTATCCATTCTGCTAGGTTTTGCTGATTGATCAACTCCAGGGGTAACGTATACTGTTGAGAAAAATTATGAGCAAAGCAAAAACCAGTTATGATTCTACATTAAGCAAAGATGTAAACAACCTGGTAAAATCCACTCAATATTTAATTTCTTAAATTAACCACTTTCTTGGCTAACCATCAGTATATTAAATGTTCCAATCAATATGTAAAGATTAAAACAACTTAACTGTAAAAGAACAAACCTGAACAAGGGCATAAAATATTTTGAAGATCTGTTTTTGGATAAGGACAGACTGATCAGACGGATCAGAAAGGAGCTGGATGAAACGATCTTTCAGAACAGGCAAGAAATGTTGCATTGCTGCTATCAATGGAGTCCTCTCTTCTGTTTTTTTGTATCTTTGAAAAATAGTTAAGAGCTGATTTTAGAAAAAAAAATCTATTAGATCCACCACTGATTAAAAATGACGAAACTATATCCTGTTTTCGAAGACAGTACTGCATATAAACCTCTACATTGTTAATTTCTCTGGATATACATTGTTATCTTAAATAAAGATGTTCTTGCTGCATGTCTTTCCTTTTTAGATGCATGACGGAAAAGAATAAGGAGAAAACTATATACATTACAATCATATAAATGCAGTTCATTTGCAGTCTTCACTGCAGGCACAGACACTAGTTTGGGTCATTTTGTTTCATTGTTATTGAGTGTTAATTTAAGGAATGAAATGGATACCTTAAGCTAATCCGCCAC
Organism: Erythrolamprus reginae; assembly: GCF_031021105.1. Taxonomy (NCBI): domain Eukaryota; kingdom Metazoa; phylum Chordata; class Lepidosauria; order Squamata; family Dipsadidae; genus Erythrolamprus; species Erythrolamprus reginae. Next base: position 122,052,717 of record NC_091950.1, read on the forward strand.
CTAACAATTTTCCTTCTGTCAATTTAGGGGTATCTTAATGGATGAGAAAAAGGTTGAGCATATGCAACTTCACATTTTAGTGTTTTCATTTACAGCTGATATAATTTAAGAAAAATGTATCTGCAATACATGACCAATCTCTAGAATCAGACTTACCATATTTTTCAGAGTATAAGATGCACCGGAGTATAAGACACACCTTAGTTTTGGGGGAGAAAAGCAAGGGGGGGAAATCTGCCTCTGCCTTCCAGCAAACAGTACAGATGATATACACTGTATGCTGTGTATTTCTGTGCATGTGTGCCATAGAAATAGCAGTCTTTAAAAAAGTAGTCTAATAATTTGCACATTCTATAGACATTTGTAGTTATTGACTTATCTCCTTGCATCCAGTTTCAACAACTAATTATCACAGGGGGGAAAAATCTGCCTCTGCCTCCCAACAATTTGCTTCCTGCAGCTAGTCAGTTTTAGCACAAATCAACTGTGGGTAGGCAGGCCAATAATGAGTTGCTTGTGCTAATGAGGCTCTGCACTGTTTGCTGCAAGGAGCTAAATTGCTGGGAGGCAGAGGTCAAAGGGTGGGGGTTGGGATACATTTGATGTATAATACGCTCTCTATTTTCACCCTCTTTTAGGGGGTAAAAAGGTGTGTCTGAAAAATACTGTACTTCAACTCAGTTCAGCACATTTTCTGGGATGAATCAAACTTTTAAAATAACCTGACATAATTAATTGAGAGTTTAAGATATTTCCTAGAGACAATGTTTCTTTAAAAATAGTACAAGTTAATATAAGAGAAATTTTTGAAGCAATTTAAAGAAGCATCTTCACAGAACATTTTCACAGACAAAAATCCAATCTATTTACACAGGTGTCAAGATTTTGAAAGCATTAAAAAAGAGAGAGAAAAACTGTAAAAAATTAACTCTTCTTAATAAAAAACACAAAGACAGTAACATATTCATATATAAATACAAATAATTAGAAGTGTAGCATAGTGTTTCTTAAATTTGGCAACTTTAAGATGTGTTGACACCAAGTTCCAGAAATATCACATGTTGGATGTTGAAGTCCACACAGCTAAAAGTTGTCAAGTTGCGAAACACTGGTGTAGCATTTCAGTATTATGTGCAAAAGAGACAAGCCTAAATATATTTTAGTTGGCATATTGTATCTGAGCTCTAAAAATCCAGATTACCAATAAGCAGCAAAGAGATACAAAACAATATACTGTATACACTGCTCAACAAAATAAAGGGAACACTCAAATAACACATCCTAGATCTGAATGAATGAAATATTCTCATTGAATACTTTGTTCTGTACAAGGTTGAATGGGCACAACAGCATGTGAAATTGATTGCCAATCAGTGTTGCTTCCTAAGTGGAGTTTGATTTACACAAGTTTGATTTACTTGGAGTTATATTGTGTTGTTTAAGTGTTCCCTTTATTTTTTTGAGCAATGCATGTATCTGCTGCCATCTAGCAGTTTGTTGAACTTCTGTAGCAGATGTACAAATAGTGTTCAGGTTACACTGGCAAACAGGACTTGATTTATCTCATTAAACATATCATCATATGCTAGGTGGGGACTATGTACCGTATTTTTCATAGTATAAGATGCAACCTAGCTTTGGAGGGAGGAACACAAGATGGGGGGAAAATTGGCCTCTCCCTATGTCCTTAACCTAGTCAGCTTGAGCACATTAATTTGCTGGTTGCGAGTATGTGCACCTCATTGGGCTGCTACATAGCTTCAAAAACACAGCTGATTGTTGGAGGGAGCTCCGGTGAGTAAAGCAAGTAAACCATGGAAGTGGTAAGACAAGGCAGTAGCTTCTGGGTTGCCATTTTGGTCCTCATGCTTCGTGTTTTCAGCCTCCAAACGCTCCGCTTGAGAGCCGTTCAAGGCTGCGGGGATCACCAAAGCACATCGCCATCGATCGCTGCCTGAAAACGTGATGCAACAGAGGCCAAAATGGGGCATGCATAGGCCTAAAATGCGATGCACAGAGGGTTTAAATGCAATGCGGAGGCAGCAATCGACAGCAATGTGCTTTGGCAATCCCCGCAGCCTTGAACATCTCTCAAATGGAGAGTTTGGAGGCTGAAAACGCAAGGCATGGAGCCCAAAAATACAAGCCATTTTTCTATGGCAATCTCTGCAACAAGGAAGCGGATGCACGGAGACCGAAGAGTGAGAGGTGGCGGGCAGGTGGAGCTACATTTGGAGTATAATCTGCACCCAAATTTTCAGCCCCTTTTAGGGGGAGAGGTGTGACTTATACTCCGAAAAATACGGTACGTTGTTCAGCTCAGAACTAACCACAACATGAGACAAATTGGGAATACAAAAGCACTTGCTGGTATCATTGAAATGCATCCCAAGTAATCAGGGTGAGAATTAGCAGATAAGGTGGCTGCTGTGACTGCTACAGAATACGTGTGTGCGTGCGATGAGATCCCCATCCCACCCAGGGTAGAGGTGAAATCTACTTACCCTCCCTACCAGTTCGGAAGAGCGCGCTTTGCACTCACCATCATCACACATGCTTTTTCACTCTGCGCATGCGCAGAAGGCATTGTGCATGTGCAGAGGGTTAAAACAAGAAAATGGCAACGTCTGGGTGGGTGGCAGAGCCTCATGCTACTACTGCTACCAATTCTCCAAACCACCACCAGCCGCAGCTACCGATACTCCCAAACCAGGTCGAACCAGTATCATTTCACCCCTGACCCCAGGCCTCCTTGGGACAAAAAACAGCAGTGGCAGGAGAAACTTGCATCCTCCTGCCGGCTTCCCCATTGACTTTGCTTCTGGGAAGTTGGCAGGCAAGGTTACAAATGATGATTACATGACATGAGATGCTGCGACCATCACAATTATGATCTGGTTGCCAAACCCTGAATTGATCAAAGGCGTGTTGTGACAGCTGCAACTCAAAGGAACAGTTATGACATCCTCCTCGCTTAGCACCCTCATAACTTTGATTGCTGAACAAATAATTATTAAACTAGGACTACTTGTATGGCATGTTTATTTTTACAATTGCAGAAGACATTTCTTCTGTAATTTCTCCTGTACCTCAAAAGGTAAACAATCCTTTAAATCCAATATTTCATGTCTTATTCAGACTAGAAAGGTCATACAACTCTAATGTATAGAAAACAGTAATGTGAGTTACAAATAAAGCACACCATATATATATATATATAATAACTTACTCATAGTTCTTCACAAGTTGATAAAGACAAAGGAGTATTCCAAGCCAACAGGCACTATTATCAGACTGGAGATAAAATCCAATTTTCTCAACAACAGCAGTCCAACGACTGGGATAATCATACTTGATAATATGATGAATGCAAGTAGTAAGCTGTACTCTGGAATATATGAGATATTTTACAAATAATACTGCTATTTTGAGCTTCTATACATTAACAGATTAAAGTTTGAAATAGATGTAATTACAATGTCAGGATTTGAGAACACCAAGGAGTTCACTTAAATTTCAGAATCTTAATATAGTAGAACACAATAGGCATTCTATTCTGTCAATTACACTGTGTAATGCCCATGAATTTTCTTACCCCAATATAAATTTAAGAACATGGTATCAGTATTATACTTTCTAGTACGACTGAAAATACTCTAAATATGAATTTGGAACAAGAATACTTTGTGACCACAACTTTAAATATACCTGATCAGTTCAGGAGAATGAATAATAGCTTCTACAATATTCTCTCGAATACAATGTCTATCTTCTTCTGGTATTGAGTAAGGCGGGTTATCCCCTGGAGTAATTCCCCGGTCAGGCCAATACTGGGTTATCATATTCTTCAAGTATATAACACCTGTCAAATAACAGCATTAAGATGCCCTAAAATTGTATTATAATTCATCTGTAATAATCTAATAGACATAACTATTAGGTCACAACCAGCATACAAGCAGAACACAAAACTTTATAAAGTAGTCCATCCTGTATAACAGGCGTCCCCAAACTAGGCAACTTTAAGACTTGTGGACTTCAACTCCCAGAATACTCCAGCCAGCATAGCTGGCTGGAGTATTCTGGGAGTTGAAGTCCATAAGTCTTAAAGTTGTCAAGTTTGGAGACCTCTGCTGTATAATATTGTCCTAAAATTTGATGCTTCTTTATTTTTAAAAAAATGGAAGAAAAGTGAGCTATTGAGGAATAGGGACAATCACTTTTGTCACAACAGTCTATGTATTGTGGTAGATTAAATCCCTTGACATCAAACTAAGTATTAATCATTACTCTCATCTCACAGAGTATTTCAGGCATAAAATGTCTATGCATAATATTATGAATTTTTGCAAAGAAAATTGGATATGAAAGTGTCTGTCACAGATCTTAAGGGCACACTCTATCTATCTATCTATCTATCTATCTATCTATCTATCTTATTTATCGATCGATCGATCGTTTTTCAGGGTTTTACAAGCATTTCTTAAGCTTTATGACTGGACTACTCAACCTGGTATGTATTGTATCCAACAATACAACTAATATCAACATTAGGAGACTAGAATTAAGATGAAGGAGGCCGAATTACCAAAATTTCTTGATAAGAGAAAATATGCAAAACATTATATATTCCAAGATATCCAATTAATAAACTCAAAGCAAGATTTTAGTAAGAATATTGTTTGTCAACAAACATTCAGGATTTGCTGTTCCAATAAATTCAAAAATATTGTACCCAATATTGATCATAGCCATGATACCATCTATCCAAATTACTTTTAGTTCAGTTTATTCAATGGAATCATAACATAGTATTTTCCCTAAAACACTTCAATTGATAAAATTCCCATCTAAATGCATGACATGCATTACATGACTAGACATCTATCAATATTACTGATATTCAAGTATTATTAATCTAATAAGCTATGTTACTTAGACATAGTAATTTGAAAAGTTTATTGTTATCCAGTAAACCGTTATTCTATTTTTTAAAAATCAGTAAATACTTTTGTCTTTTTCAAAATGTAGAATTGCAAAGGATGAGATGACATATATACATAGTTGTCGGCTATAAAAAGCTTTTCTGCCTTGGAACATGGTCCCTGGTGTGGCCGAGAGGCAAAAAGGAAGCCGTGATGCTCCTTTCATATACCAGAGTGACTCAACAAAAAATCACCCACATACATAACACCCCCACACCCCCATATGTGTGTGTATGCATGCGTGTACACACACACAAGCTGTCATGTAAATCATAAATTCTGAGGGATGCTTTTGTACAAAAATAATCACGTCCACTCTAGCAAACTATTTTAAGCACAAGGATTATTCTTCAGACCCAGATTTCAGAGACCATCCTGTTCCTGTTTATATATTATTACCCCACATTAAAATCTACTTTCCATTATTTCATTTTGTTACTCATAGCCACTTATTAATAGCGCTAAATATTTATATTATAAAAAGTGATGAACTGTTACTTGCCTGCCTGTCTCACTGGTAGTTCCAGTTGTTCTGACATAGTGATTTGAAGGAGGGTTGAAACGAAGTTCACTGATTTATGAGCCTATAAATAAAACATAAAAATAGTTAGATGCTTACAACTTTGGAAAGCATTACAAAAAATGTTTTTTTTTTACTTTTTGGGACCCACATTTTAGTACACAAGTTAGTTAATTACCTCTCCCTACTCCATTAGCTTAAGAGGCCCCCATCATCCAATGCCTACTAGTTCCTGGGGGAGGGGAGAGTCTTCCCAACTCTTTTGTTCCTTTTACCAATTTCAGAGCTGAGACAGCATTCCATTCCTCTTACGATGTTGCATAACATCAGTCAATCAGATAGCTATCAGCAGAGCTTTGCTCTTTATGCTGCCTAGGCCAGCGTTTCCCAACCGGTGTGCCGCGGCACACTAGTGTGCCGCGAGACAAAGGCAGGTGTGCCGCCAAGCTCCCCGCCCGATCTGCCACCTCTCCTCCTCCGCCGCCCCCTGCCTTGGGGCGCGACTTCTCTCGCGGAGGCTGCGGCTGCAGCTTCAGCTCCTCGGGACGAAAGCGCTCCCAGCCCTCTCTCGCAGCCCCCTGGCTGGGAGCGCTTTCGCTGTGAGAGAGGGCTTTCTCCATCCGTTTCGGGAATGCACGCCCCGCCCCTCTCTCGCGCGCGCCGCTCCCCTTTTCTCTCAGCCCTCCCTGGCTTCGCTTCTCAATCCCTCCCTCCTTCCATCTTTCCTTCCCCTCAGCCGTTCTGTCTGGGGGTCTCCCGCTCTTCCCTTCCTCGCCTCCCAGGCTTTGCCTTTGCCACCCCCACCCTTTTTTGGTTGACAAGGAGTCCTTTGCCGCATCCCGCAGTTCGCACTCGGCTCGAGGCCGCTTTCCCTGGCTGCGCTCAGAACCGACAGGGCGCTGCTCTCTCTCTCTCTCACTCTCTCCCGTGAGGCGGGGGAAGGGGGGAAAAAAGCAAAAAAACCATTCTTGCAGCGTGCCCGCGCTCGTCCCTTCAGCAGCGAGGGAGGGAAGTCAGAGGGCGAGGGAGCGAGCGAGCGCTCTTGTCCTCGGTGCCCTCTGCAGCCTGCCTTCCTTCTTCTTTGCCCCCGCTGAGGGACGGAGAGAAAGATAGAAAGGAAAGAGGGAGGGAGAGATAGAAAGGAAAGAGGGAGGGAGAGATAGAAAGAAAAGAGATAGAAAGGAAAGAGGGAGGGAGACAGAGTGAGAGAAAGGGAGACATAGCAAGAGAGAGAAAAAAAGAAAGAAAGAGATAGCAAGAGAGAGAGAAAGAGATAGCAAGAGAGAGAGAGAGAGAGAGACAAAGAAATAGCAAGAGAGACAGAGAGAGAGAGACAGAGAGAAAGAGACATAGCAAGAGAGACAGAAAGAGAGCGAAAGAGAGAGAATGAAAGAGAGATAGCAAGAGAGGCAGAGAGAGAGCAAGGGAGAGAGAAAGACATAGAGGGAAGGAAGGAGGGAGAGAGAAAGAGAGCAAAAAAGAGAGGAAGAAAGAAAGAAAGAGGGATGGAGAGAGAAAGAAGGGAAGGAAGGAAGAGAGAGAAAGAGGGAGGGAGAAATAGAGTGAAATTGAGGAAGAGATTTTTTTTTTGGTCCAAACTTTTCTTTAGCCCCCCCGCGCGCCCCCCGTCCCCCCGTCCAGTGTTCCCCAGGATTTTGAAAATATGAATAATGTGCCGCGGCTCAAAAAAGGTTGGGAAACACTGGCCTAGGCAGTGGAAGAAAAGAAAACTATCGTTGACTTAGTCTGGATTAAGGGTACCTATTTAAGAAAACCAAAGGAGGCCATTTATTTCACCTTTATCTTTCAATATATTCATAACTAGGAAGGTCAACATAACACAACTGCAGTTTTTTCAATCTTTTCAATGAATAATCAACAGCCACTGTGAGAATGTGTTTAAAGTGTTGTCATGTTGCCATGCTAACCACAAACATGTAGCAATATGAGTGTAAGATAAGAGACCCCAAAATATGACCATTATTTGCCAAACAGTTGCCCCTCAGGTAGGTTTCTTTTCAGCTCCAATAATTCTCATCTGGAGAGAATAAAGTTGAAGAAGGCTGGTAAGTGCGTCAAAAGAGGCCTTCTGATTCATGAAAAATCAAGGGGTATTACATATCAAAGAATGAGTTGCTTTTCACATTAATATTTAGCTATGAAGATTAGAAAAGTCAACATTAAAAAATAAAGGCAACAAAAGGAATACAGGAAATTCTTAACTTACAACAGTTCATTTAGTGACCGTTCAAAGTTACAACACTGCAAAAAGTGACTTATGACTGGTTTTCACACTTACGACCGTTGCAGGATCGCCATAGTGATGTGATTAAGATTCAGATGCTTGACAACTGACTCACATTTATGACAGTTGCAGTGTCTTGGG